>NC_088201.1:158409273-158709273 GCF_037126465.1 Ornithodoros turicata | reverse complement strand
CGGGAACGGGCCCGCGTGCGGCTCGCGTGGGGCGCTGTACGGGAGCACTGTTTTATCACTTAAACGGAAGCAGAGCTGACATTGTTGTACCCTGGCGATAAATCTTTTTATTCCAGCGCCAACAGAATGTATTCAGAAAAGGCTTCGGGTGTGTAAGGTCAGCCCAAGGTGTGTTGATGGGAGCGCGCACTGCTCTGTTGGGTCTCTATAGTATTCTTGCAAAATATATGGGTGCAAGAAAATAAAAGGAAAACGAAGAAGACAATTCATTCCTGTACGATGATCGCTGCGTAGAAGCACGGTAGCGTTTTCTTCGTGGTGGTATAGCGAACGTGCATTCCTTTCCTTCTTTCTTTTTTGGTTCGCGTCGGACGAGTGGCGATATCCTATTACATCCGGAACGAGGACCTATCGCTTTGCGATCGCATACAAGAGTGAGCCATCTTTTGACGATGGTAGGATAATTATTGACCTGAGGAATAATGTGGATTTATGTGGTTGTGACTTTGTGTTTGTGAGTGTGAAAATGTGAGTGTGCGTCTGTGTGTGCGCGCGAACGCTTTTCTGAACCAGGGATCCCACTTGACACGTAAGTTCTTTGTGTGTGCCTTTTCATGTGACACGAGAGATACATTTATGTACTATTGCGTGGAATAGTGGTTTAAAAAATAAGGGTAGCAGCGCTTGCATTGCTATCTGTAGGATAGATCGAACCTGGTGAAGTATTTGTTTTGGGTAGGCTATTTTATGTGAGGCGGTCCTGTTGCGTTGCATTTGATGCGCTCTCCTGAAGCAGTTGTGCTTTGTCCTTGTAGTGTGGTTTACGCCTTTATCAATAGAAATGAATAGAAGTGTTTGTTTGTTTGTTAGTATGTGTCTGTCACCTTCGTAGCGCTGTTCAAGCTTTATTTTCTTTGCAAAAATTCAGACTTTATGATATTAAGCTGTTCGAGAAGAAGTGACTTTCCCTGCTCGCTTAAGATAAATTGTGTATCCCTGTCCTGTGCTTTCTTCACGCAGGGCAATAATTATCTGATAGCAGAAATGGGTGTCTTTGTCACAGTTTATTAGCGTGTGCGTCGTTATTTTATTTATTTTTTTTTCTCTTATAGCTATGCGAGCAAAAGTGCGTGTAATATTTCGCTCCTCTTTTCTTATTTTCTCTACTTTTTATGTAGAAGAGAGCCTCCTGCGTAACAGCTGAATGGTGTTCTACCAGTGGAAGTGGGGTTGTTTGTTTGATTTTGTTGGGTGTTCGATATCTTGACGAAGTAAGCAGTGCTTAATTTGGAAGGTTTTTGAGCAGAAACGCTGGTATCTGAGCACGGAGTACAAATTTCTCTATTTCTCTGCTCCCTAAGAAACTTTGTACGTCGTTTTCCAAGCAGACCGCGTTTAGTTTACGCGAAATAGAAAAATGAAGTTGTGTATGCTCTATGATGATGCGCCGCAGGCTTAGGCCCTTTTCCCAATGAGCAGTGTTTTTGCATTAGATGTCGCATGTCTGGACTTGTTCAGTAGTGTTGCAATTTTTACTCTTCGCTAATATCTTGTTGCTGTCGTCTTGTGTTAGACGTTGAGCTTCGTAGCGACGTGCGGACACGCTACGATTATTCCTGAGCGCTCCGTGTGTTTAATGCGTTGTCCTCTGTGCGTGCGTGCGTGCGTGTGCTTTTTTCTTGATTTGTGACGTCATCGTGGCATGTCTGGACTTGTTTAGCAGTGTTGCAATTTTACCCGCTGCTAGTATGTTGTTGATGTCATGTTGTGCTAGCCGCGTGGCGATGTGAGGTGACCTGAGGTCTTAAGCCTTCTCCCCGCTCACCTAAGGAAATGTGTGTATCCCTGTCCTGTGCTTTCTTTACGCAAGGGCAATGCGTCTGTGTATGTGGCACTATCAGATACCAGACGTGAGTGTCTTTTTCTTGGTTTATTGGCATATGCTTCAGTTTTTTGAAGGCAAGCACAAGTGCGCGCAATTTTTCGCTGCTCAGATCACCGATTTTACGAAGAAGACAGTCGCATGGTACAGCTGAAAAGAGGGTTTCTCTGATTGTTTGTTAGATGTTGTTAGGAGCTCGGTATGTTGAGGAAGTCAGCTGTTAAAGGTATCCGTGAAGAAATTCTTGCATCTGAGCGCAGGATAGGAATTCCTGAAGCACGGCACCGTCAGTGTAAATTAATTATTTTGGATGTGAGTCTGCTTCCCTGCATGACAAGGCTGAAATGGGAAGAGAGAAAAAATTGGAGCGCTTCATTAATAGCGATCCAAGTAATAGGGCAATTATAGTTTCCATAGAAAGTAGAATTTTAATGGGCTCCTAAAATTATAGTTTTGTAGTAGTTTTTCTAAACTGCAATGCAATAATCATTAATATAGTATACGAATGCCATCGTGTTCCCGTAAAGGCGTTCTGTCTTGTGCGTTGGCGTGCGCGAATGGAACTTTGCTCCCGGCTTTCGCGCCTTTTTGCTCGCAATGCGCGAATGGAACTTTGCCCCCCGGCTTCCGCGCCTTTTTGCTCGCAGGTGTAGCCTCAGACAACGAATGTATGAGCATAGAAAGGGTCATGTATTACATAACCCTGGAGGTGATGTTGAGTGGTCTCACTTATTATTTTAAAAGAGCAGTGGTAGTTTACTGTAATTCTAATGACCATGATGAGCCTTTGGGGTGAAAATCGTTAATGTAGGGTGCTTTTTTGTTGAATTTTAATGAGAGAATCAATGTCATTAAGAGTAGGACAAAGGAAATAATCTTGCGATTCAATGAATTATAGGAGTCTTTGTCGCTGTCTTCTTCTTCAGACAGGATGTGATGACGTCACGCAGTCTGTAGCAATGCATTGACCGTCACTGGAAAAAAAGTGTAGCAATAGAAAAATGGTGTGTATTGCCCTGGACGGATTTATGATGAGCACTGTTTTTGAATAAGAAGAGTGCGTGTGCTTAGAAATAGTTTGATGCTGGTTTCCATCTTTGTTTCTTTTCGCTTTTTCCCACTTGTTGTCTGACAAACATGCACTGACATGCCTGGGCTTGTTCTGACATGCTTTCCTTCTACATGTAGCTTTTTTTCTTTTTGTACAAGAAATATTCTTGACGATAGTGCTGCCTTGAATGGGAGTAGAGCTATTCTTAATAATTTTGCGATTCATTTAGTTCAGAGAGTAACCGCGAGGGGGACAGGTGTGTGACTTTATTCAGGAGGAACAAAGCGTCATTATTCACTTAGCTGCATGGCTCTCGGCTGGGATGGACATGTCTTGCTGAACTATTACTTTGTCCCTGTACAGTAAGACTTTGGGAATGAAATGCTACAATCTCCTCTTGTCTATGGTGCTCTTCTGCAATAGTTCCCTATGCAATCATTATAGTAGAATAAAGGAAATAATCTTGGGATAGTGATTCAATAAATAACAGGTCCCATGTCTAGAGCGTACGCGTCCTTGAGCCACGCACCTGCATGATGACGTAATACCGCGAGACCATTGTTTCAGGTTGACCTTGTCTAGAGGAGTATTAGTGAAAAAAAACAGGGTAGCCCTGAAACAATAGGATGACGTCACGACCAATGACAACGGCCTGCAGGGGGCGCAAGGATTCAGTTCTCTCTTGGACACTGACGGGTCTGGACTCGCAAATTCTGCTCCTGGTAATTGCGTTGGCCGTCAGTGGAAGAGCGTAGCTTCGGTGGGGTTCTGTCTGCCTCTGATGGGGTGCGGATGTGTGGTTCGTCACTGGTGAATGATGTTCGACGATGCAGGTGGATTTTGTGACGAGTGGATTTACAATGAGGGAATGCTGTGAACGGGAAAAATGATGGTGAGTGTCTTTTTCACTCTGTTCAAGTGTTTGTTTTCCTCTGTTACCCAGTAGTCGTACGATTTGTCCTGACGTGTCCTGACATGATCCGATATCCATGCTTTCCTTTGTTGATGCTTTGTATTTTTTCTCTTTTGACAAGGAACATTGTTGTCTTGACGATAGTGCTGCCCTGAGTTCTGCGCTCCTGGTTACCCGTACTCTGTGTTGATTTCTTGAGTGCCTAGTCCTCTTATTTGCCGTTGATGGAGTTCCGTGTTAGGATATTTTGTTCTTTTGCAAGTCTCATTTAGTAAGACTTTGGAATTCCTACGATCAGCTTTCATGCATGGTGCTCTTCTGCAATAGTTTCCTATTCAATCGTTATAGAAGAATAAAGGAAATAATCATGGGATAGTGATTCAATAAATAATAGGTCCCCTGTCTAGAGCGTACGCGTCCTTGAGCCACGCAGGTGCATGATGACGTCAACTTGTGGCTTCATTGTAGATTGACCAAAGAAGCATTAGTGGAAAAAACAGGGTAGCCCTGAGACAATAGGATGATGTCACGACCAATGAGAATGGCCAGCAGGGGGCGCAGGAATACTCTTCTCTCTTAGCCTCACGACCAATGAGAACTGCCAGCAGGGGGCGCAGGAATGCTCTTCACTCTTAGCCTCTCGGAGGTGGTCGCCCCAGAGGGCGCTAGGAGCGCGTATGCGTAGCGGCCGCGGGGCGGCGCCCCAGTCAGTTTCTCTCCGGCTGTCGCGGAAAGCAGACGTGCGCTCCCCGCGCTCGCTCAGTTTCTGGCTGGCTGTCACGGAGACCAGTCGCATCGGTCTGCGCTCCTGCTGTGGTGAGGTGATTTGTTGTGTAACTAATGCTTTCGCCAACTTTCTTCCCGCTTTGTTTGCGATTTTCGTGCCAGTGCACCTCGGGTGCTGAATGCTGTTGTCCGGGCATCCCCGGCATTTTCTATCATCTTCTGCCTTGGGAACGGGAGTAGCGCTGGCGTGATTCTTAATAATTTTGTTGTGAGATTAGTTGAGTAAGTACCCGCTAGGGGATGCAGCTGCGGGGCTTTATACAGGAGAAAAAAACCATTACGAGTCAGTTCTCTGCCTGCCTCTCGGATGGAGCAGTCGCATCGTTCTGCGCTCCTGTTGTGGTGGGATCATTTGCTGTGTAACTAATTCTATTTTCGTGTTAGCTACTGATGGTTTGCATACTCTTGCTTTCCCAGCCTCTGTATTACGAGTGTTTTTCTCCTTGCATGTCCAGAGCTGTCCTAACCTGCCCAGACATGTCATGATGACGTCACAGCTGACGTCACAGGATGTCCGGAACTTGTGGTCATAGCTGTGATGCTTTGCAACCTGCCGCTGTGCTCCGTCGCCCAGCGACGGTCAACGGCCGTTCCGGGCCGCTTTCTTCACGATGACTTCGTTGATCTTCAACTAAACTCCTTCTCTCCATCTATCTATTTTGTATATTTTTATGGACTCTCATAGTGCACAACGCTCGGGTGGCCTGGACACGAGTTAGACGTTCCCCAATTAGTGTGGTGGCTCCCTGGAGGGTGCTGATTAATGTGGGGGGTCCCAATTAGCTCTAATTGCTAATTAATGGCGTCCAGAAGTCTTGTAGCGTTGTGCACTGTGAGAGTAAAGCACTTACTACTCCTGCCCGGGCCCCGACCCGGCCCGTGGGCCGAGCCGGGCTTCTTATTGGCTGTGTGCTTCGGGCCGGGCCGGGCCATTAAAATACGCCACCACCGCGGGCCGGGCCCGGGCCGACAAATATGTTTCCGAGAGTCAGGCCCGGCCGGGCCACGCAGCTAATTCCCCACAATGGAGATGCATTAGTTCATATCATCATGCGCTTGCGTCATTCCTGTGCATAGTTTGCAAAGACAAGCAAGGGATACTGCATTAGGCATATGATTCGACCCTCTAGAACATTCTGAAAACCATTTTACATTGCTCGTCACTCCTCACGTATTTCACAATCACTTGGCAAAGCTTGGTGAGAGGGGTATGGACTGGGAGAAGGAGTTTGTCGACAGCATCCTCTACCTCCGCAAAATCTTGACAGTGTAACGATAACGCCCATGCCCGCGTACGTTCTGGATTTAATTTGGTCTGGTGCGGTTATGGTGTTAAACCGCCATCACTTGTATGTTTGTCTTCTCTCCTTATAAATTTACTGATAAATTTGTTTGATAATCGCCAGAAACGCGTGCGTCGCGGCTGGAAATACTATGCCGGGATCTACTCGCCGGGTCACCGGGCCGGGCCGGGCTCTATTTGCTTAGATTCCGGGCTGGGCTGGGCCGCATAAAAATATGAAGGCCCGGGTCGGGCCGGGCCATTTTTCGATGCGCCCGGGCCGGGTCGGGCACGGAAAATTCGGCCCGTGCAGGGCTCTAATCTGTAGACCACGGAAGTGCCGATGACGTCCTTCTAGAGTCTACACAGACACATAGACTGCACAGACACAAACACAGACTGCAGTTGTGCTTTCGCTTCGTTTCGATGGGAGACGGTGAAAACAGCACTTCCTTCACCTTCCCGGCCTGGCAGTGCCCGCTAACCTGGGCAGGGATTCCGCCATCCCACAGAAGTTTGCGCTGGACCCGCCCAATGTAGGATACGACTCCCGCATACCTGGGATCATTTGATGTGCCAGAGGAGCAGCGCCGTCAGCTGGAGAAAGTACTACGGCAGTTTAACGGTATCTTCACAAAGAAACCCGGTAAGACGTCTGTGTTACAGTACAGCAGTGACACGGGTAACGCTAGGCCCTGGCGTTATAATCTGATACCACTGAGTGTTACATAAGCGTGTATTGCTGACGCTGCTTTCGACGAAATGCTCCAAACAGGTGTAGTTCTCGAAGGTTGCAAAAGCCCTGAGTGCTTCGTCGATATGACACAGACGAACAGACCGGCACGTTGAAGTCTCGAACTTGAAGGCTTCCCATCTCAGTCTCCGATAGAGAGGCGACCGACGCTCCCCACGCTCCTCTTCCAGCGCTGGACCAGGATTCAGAATTCCGGTTCCGGATTTGATACCAGTTGAGTGAGTGATTAAGGTTTTTCCTGCGCATGAGCAACTACGGCTATTATTGATACCAGTTGCTGCTGCCTGCGCCTGAGTACACGGCGCACGTAGCCGCCACTATTTCGGTCACTATCTTAGTGCTCTCGTTTTAGTAGGCTTTTAGTGCCATTTTCCGTTACGCACTCTTCCACTGGTGTCTTTAGGGGTGTACCTCAACTACTCGAGGTCGGGAATTTTCTTCCTGACTCTATTCCCCATCCTTTCTGGTCGCAGGTCTAATGACTCCTCGACAACGCAATACCACCAACGCTCGTTCACCGCGAGCTACGCAACGTTCAAGCCGCGCACCTGGATGGTCCCGTTCCCCGTCTTGGACGACTCCTTAAGCGACCACTCGCTCAGCTGCTACTTGGACGGTAGTTGCCTAGGGCCGTCCCGTAGGATGGGCCTCCCGGAACAAGTGGAGCAGTCCGCCCCGTCCACTTCGTGATGCGGACCCAAGCTCTCTCCCTGTCCCATTCCGCAGATTGACTCTCGCGGAGTGCCACCCCCAGGATCCACCTCTGCCGCTTCCTAAAGACGAGAAGAGGCAGCTCTGTCCCACATGCGCCGGAATTGCACCGGGCCACTCATCGACGTGGACAACTCCACAGGATCAAATCGGAGGCCGCCCGTGCACCAGGCGACGTGGATGTGTCAACGGCTCTGGAGACACTTAGCCGTCTTCGCCCAGACCTGCTGCGGCAGCCCCAGAGGGGCGGCATCTCCCCCTTCCAGGATGTTATCTTGGACATGTCCGACGAAGTATAAACATCTGCTCAGTGCACCCGCAGTCGGACTTCCCTAAAGAATTGTTGGAACTTTTTGGGACTTCTGGTGACCGTTGTCTTGTAGGTGGGGGGATGTGGGGGCGCTGTAAGACAGTCGATATGTTATGCTGTGTGGGGACGCTCTCGATCATGTACGGGGGTCGTGCACGAAAAGGATTTAAAGACATGCAGACATCGCATTTAACAGTCGTCGGCCGGGAGCCTTGGCGGTAAAAGGTAAAATAAACCTTGACTGAGTTGAAACACTGTGTTTGCCTCCGTGTTCCTTCACCGGCGGGACGTGTTGGGAGAGCAACTTTCCTGGGTCGTGGGAATATTTCCCACAATGCTTTTGTGTGCATATCCGTGAAAAAAAGGCTGGGTGTATTATGAGCCCGCAGCGTATGTACTACACGCTCAAGTCGAAATGATTCTGGGAACCGCTGTCAAACGTTCCGTTCTGTGCCACTTAGCGTCGCAACAACATTGGAAATCACTTTAAACCAGGAGTCGGTTTCAACCTGAAGCCTTAGAGTTTATTTGGCATGCATTGTTGCTTACGAGAGGGAATAGCATACACGTACAACTTTTTTCAGAAGCTTCAGTGTATGACCAAATTAATAATAGGCCAGTTTGCTGTGACCATATCATCTAACACAAAATGTGAAGCTGCAATATCAGCACCTACCTCTTGGGTCAGGAAGGTATCTAACGCACAAACATAGTTAAGAACGATGAGATGCATGCCACGATACGAGACACACTGCTGATCTCATGTCTTGCAGCCGAATCGCCTCGTGCGGAGCTTGGTCATGCAACTGATATCATCAAACATCGCATCCAAACAACACGTCTTATCAACCACCACCGTTGCAGCTGATGTCAAGGAAGAACTGCAGTTTAAGGACGAACAACATGTCATTAAACAAAAGAGGAGAGCACATCTAAACGAAGAACGAAATCAGGGACTTATGCACGTTTCCTGTTTCCTTTCTTTTTCTTTTTTTATTTGAAGGGCGGCACTCAAAGCCACACGTACACGCTTGCCTGTGGAAGCTCAGGAAATAAGAATTCCCAAGCACTAGAATGTACTGAAACGGGCAGGCCAAAGTTGTTTGTCTTCATGTGCAGCTCTGTGAAATGAAACACCGCACTGATCGGCGAGCAATCCCTATGGCGGCAACCGCATGGAGCCCTTTTGCCAACTGAATGGCAGGAGAACTTGATAGGAACAGTGACCTACTAAGCGAACAATAGACGACGGACCGATGAGCCGGTTTCTGCCAAGGATAGATATTTAGTCTCAGGAGAGAAAGTGACACCACCCGACGGAACTGTGTGCGCCAATGAAAACACTCTTCACAGGAACTGCCACAAGCACGTGACAAAGTCACCTGTGACCATTCCTGTGACCACTTCTTTTTTTTTTTCGGGCTTTGCCCTTTTCGCCTTTCGCCTTTTCGCTTTTCCCCTAGGAGAGGAGAACACGCAGATGGCCCGTTGCGCGAACTTCAGGGAGGCCACTCCTTTGGAACGTCAAACAAGAAGAACAGTCTCTGTTCGAAATGGCGGCGGCTTCTGTCCTGAGGCAACTCCCTTCCCACATCTTTACCGGTTCGCTGGATTTCTACTCATCTACCTTGTTCAGTATAAGGACGTCAACTTAAAATATATCCTTTGGCAGGAGGTGGCAAGGTGTGTGCAAGGCGAAGGTGACTAAATGAAACATCAAAATATTATTTGTGGCACATGGCAAATCGGAAATGTGTGACGAGATCACGATAACAAAAATGCAGTCTGATATTTCTTTTCTAGAAACACTCATAAGCCAACATTCTCTTCGTATCTCAAAATTTCTAGTAAACACCTGATTTCTAGATGTTATTTGCACCGTACTTTTTTCAAGAACCGCTAAAATATCATTTATGTTACTAAACAATGCGTACAGCAGTGTTTACTACAATAAGCGTTGACACACCGCGTGCAAAAAGCGGTGGTAAACGCGAGGCCGACGCTTTACCATGACAACCTCAACGTGGACATTCTGCTCCATGCGGTTGCATAGCTTCGATACCGTTCTGTTCACGCTGAGTTGGCGCTCCGTTGACCCGATTCAGTTGGCAAAAGTTGCAGTTGCCGCCTATGTACTGTTTGGGACACACCTGTCTAAAATCTCCAGCCCGTGGCCGAGCAATCCCCTTTCGTCGATGTCGCGTACGCATGAATTATACCAATACAGTGTCCGGGGGAAGGCCATGCACTGCCACCTGTCGGGAGAGAGAACCACCGCGTACACGGCGTCGTCTGTAGGGAGAGTAGTTGAGCGCAGCCTCCCCTCGGGCAGGGTATTGGTATAGTTCCGTCGTGCTCGACATCGCCGATGGGGGATCGCTAGGCCACGGGCTGGAGATTTTAGACAACCGTGTCCCAAACAGTACTTGAAGCTTCAGTACACTGTGTTGCCTGGAAATTGGTAGGAATGGGATATGGAAAGACAGGACGATTACAATGAACGTATACGAAAGGGTATAAATGGCTCTGCTCTTACTTGACGCGAAGTACGCACTATGCATGTACCCCTTCAAATCAGTGTTGGGGTAGCTCGTTACAAGTAGCCCGTTACTGCATATGTTACTTGTTCTGGTAATTTGTAACTTAACTCGATACTTTTTACTTCCAATACTTACTTAACCAAATCATCCCTGTTTTAGGTAGGCTTGTACCATGAGGTCTGTTCAAAAATCTCTCCTGTTGAAAAAATTATCCTGTACAAATAGGGCGAGCTGCGTTCTTCCTCTCTACTGGGACCATAGTCAACTGCGCGCTGATTGCACGTACACGGCGCATCCTTGTCTTCTTCGCGAAGTTCTTTTTCTCTCTGTGCAGTTACACTATATCGTAAATAGGGTTGCATGTTACCGATTGTAATAAAATATTATGATGCTGCGAATGTACTGCTGCAGAACATTTTGCTTAGCTTGGAACCGTGTAAATACGTAAATTGTCTAAAAAGCGTTCAGCAGCCGTATCCACATAGCCGTATTCAGTTTTTCAAAATTGTACACGCACATACACATACAATTTTAGATGTGATTATTAAAAACTTTCTATTTGGCCAGTTTAGAAATCTACGTACCGCGCAAATGTGAGCTGTAGGCCGCTGGATGTTATTCCGGCGAATTCTCTAGCTACCTATCTCATATACGCTATAAGGACACATCTGTTTGTTGTGCTGTTCATAGCCATCGAGAACGGCGCTCATAGACTGCACTATGTTGAATCCCTTATTTGTATCAAACGCAACATGAATCGTCGTTAAGATACAGGTTTCGAGACTAGAGCTTTTTATGCAAGCAGAAATAAACTCGAAACTGGCACGACTTGGAGCGAAGTCACTTTTGCGCCCATGTCTTCAAAACGGTGTTTGAACACACGGATACTTGCGGTGTTCTTTTTATTGTGCCGCTAACTACTTGTCGCGCGTCCTGTTTTCTGAAGTTCGTTCTGGGGGCGCTAGTTGAGGTAGCCGAATGAACTGATGACGTAGCACAAAGGAGCCTAAAAGTAACCTAATAGCTTAGATGTGAACACGGCGTACGCGCAAATGACCTCCCTTTTGAAATAACGTGACCAACGACAAACGTAAGAAATTATTCAACTGGCGTCGAAATGCGACACAATACAGAACCGTCATATTGTACGATGATAAGGAAGAAATAGGCTAAAACATGTAATTGTATGACACATTGTAGATTTATATCGCTGTGATTGGCGATGCGTGGAGAAACGTTAGGATATCCGTTCGAACGCATTCTGAAAATGTGCATTTTGCATGAACACCTGGGCCCTAGTTATAAACTATTACAAACCGTATTGCACCATCTATTGTGTCGTCAAGATGTGAACCATGTATAGGGTGAAGTGGGGCAAGATGAGACATTTTGGTTCCACGTCGTCTGTCGCAGAGACGCGTTGCTCCATGCGCTTGAAGCTTTACTGATAGCATTTACTCTGTATGTCCGCGTTATAGCGCATGAGTATTATCCGTATTGGTGTTTGCGTTGAAGAGAAAAACAAAATCAGTCACTTCTGCCTGAAATGTGAAGACACGCAAAAAATGCGCGATTTTCCGTAGTCCTTTTTCTTGTCATCTGTGCTGTACCGTCTCGCAGGAATATTCTGTCAATGTAAGTCGTCATTCTGTTTCTTTACTCATTCATCTTGATATATGAAAAATATGGGCTTTCTTGGTTACCCGGTGTTTAACAGAAAAATAATGAATCCGATTATATGCACGGGGCAAGACGCACATTTTGCATATTGCCTAGTATTTTACAGCAAATGTTCGTATTTTCTGGCGTATTTTCAGCAAAGCAAAGGCGCACTCAAAAGCCAGCGACCAGGGACACAACAGACTGGCGGTGCCTTGTTTGCAAAGGACAATGTAGGGTAATAGCACCGGGTTCTGTGTTGTTTTATTGCAGATTATTTGGGTGGTATGCTCAAGGGGGCTGTGAAGGTGTTTGAATTACAGAAAGTAATTTGTATATTTTACCACGGTGTGTCTCATCTTGCCCCACCTGATGTCTAGCCTTGCCCCCTGGGTTGATGCAAGATGAGATAATCTGCATTTTTGCATTTCTTGTTCTGTGTTTATTCAAATCAGCTACATCCGTTCTAGTTTACAGATCAGAAGCTGTAAACCTCTCGGAACGTGCCTACGGCTAGTTTTTTAAAAACACGAAAAATAACATTTCCATATTCAATCGCAAATTTATGTCTCATCTTGCCCCACCTTTCCCTACAAAGTTCATAAACTAACCAGTGCATCTAATAGTGCAGAAATACATATCGCAAGTCCTACTGTTCTTAGTTCTCTATGGTTCGCATATTATGACATCAGCATACGTTTCCCGGCACGAAGACCACGAGCATAGGTTTATGTAGCTGGTGCTCCTAGTTCCAGCTCGAAGTTACCAGTATCATCAATCACTTCGGACTTCTCAAGTTACTTTCCAGTTACTTCCAGCACAATATTTATTTATTTATTTATTTATTTATTTATTATCTATTCATATAGGAGACATTATAACGCGTTAGGAAGGCCATTTACAGAAGGGCGTGGGAGTCGAATCGTCCTATCCACGACAGATGCACCAATACAATAATGAGAAACGGACAATTTAAATGTGATACATGAGGCAGTTGAAGTACATAATGATGTAAGTACATAATACTTACACATAATGTAAGAGGTTACACATTAATATTAGCGAAATATACAAGTTATAATAAAATTGACAAGTCCGTGGATTGAGACAAGCGCGTAATGACAGCAGCGACAAACTGGTTTTGCAATCGGGAACGATTACAGTGTGACAATGAGATGCTATGCCATTCGGATAAGGTGATCTCAACAAGAAAAATAAATAAATAACAAATATAATGCAAGTTACAGTGGCATTAAATCAACTACAACGACAGATCTGTTATGGTAGTTCCATAGTATTTCCTCCAAATGTATATTTTTTCCTGCTTGATGACAATACAGAGACAGAGTTGCGCAGTGTTCGTCAAGATCAACTTTGTGGTTTCTAAAACAACTAAAACAGTGTAGGTAAGCCAAAGTAGATGTTAGAGAACGTATTATGCAACGAAACTTTATCTCGATACTGCCAGTTGGCCAGGTTCTCTGCTGATAAATCGTGGAACTTATGATGCCTTCGATTGGTTGCTTCCGATCGCTCTGGGGCGACGTTTCATCCAGTCCTCCTCAGGCAACCGGGGATGCGACTGTAGAGTATGTACCACTGCGCCAATCTACAGCGTTGCGAGCTCATTGGCCCAGATTGTGTGCGCGCTCCGATTGGTCGACAATGTTTTGAAATCACATTTTGTACGCGCGCATATGCGTGCAGCGTCCCGGCGGCCGTTTCAGCAGTTTCAGCACAGTTTCGAAATAGCTCGCATCGGTCGCGGCACGGCGTCCGTCCTCTTGTGTTCCCTGTTTCGGTGATGTCAATCGGCAGAACAGTTTGTGATTCTACGCGTGTTGTGCTGTTCCTGGACACGACTATTATCCCACGTACAGTCTATCAACTACGTAACTGGAATGCTTCGTGGGCTGGAGCGGTTGGAGAGTGAAGAACGCGTTCGGGCGCCGTCGAATTTTGAGGCCTGACAACAAAGACAGGATTACGATTACGTGCCACACAAGCGCCTTTTCCTTTTCCGCTCTGCAAGCAACGAAAGAAGATGCTCATCATAAAATCGGCCGACAAGGCGTCCTCTTGTGTTCCGTGTTTCGGTGATGTCAATCGGCAGAACAGTTTGCAGAAGTGTTCGCTGGTTTATTCATGCGTCGATCATTCAACGTGTGTTGTGCTGTCCCTGGACACGATTATTATCCCACGAACAGTCTATCAACTCCGGAACTGGAATGCTTCGTGAGTTGGAGTGGTTGGAGAGTGAAGAACACGCTCGGGCCCCGTCGGATTTCGGGGGCTCCCCAAGAACACACACAGTCCTCAGGACGTCCTCAAAGTGTCACCATGTCCTCATCCTTCTGTAGCTGTCCTCAGGACGTGCTCGAGACATCATCTGTGGATAGTCCGTGAAGAGTCATTTGATGACATCCTGTGCCCATCTTTTGGGTCACCTCATGGGACATAAAGTTGTTTTATAACTTTTATCACATTCATAATCGCAAAAAAATGAAATACTCAAAGTGAGCAAGCTCTGTGACACCTTTCTTTTTTTTATGTTCTTCAAGTGCACCCTTCTCTGCCATGCTGGTACATAAAGTATGATAATACATGACAATTATAAATAATAGGTAATAGGTTGTACTTGTCGTGCATGGCTGAGCAATACAGGGCCTAGTTCCTGCTCAGAAGTAAAGAACTGGGATCTGCATGTTATACACAAAGTACAGTAATCACCACAGCTAAAAATGTGTTTTTAATAGTGTGAGAGCCAAACTGTTCAATTCGACCTCACCGTCATCGTCATAAGCCAGCAGTGGCGCCGCTACATGCTTATAAGCGCGCGCCACGTGCTGTTCTGAGTTCTTTCATCGTACGACGATTATCACCATACGTCGTTAGTCAGTTGGATCCTCACCATTAGCTCATTCGGCCCTTCATCACCCAAATTGCTAGGTATATCTTTATTGTATTTCATTGTATGTATCATACCAAAGTGTTAGTAAACTGTCTGTGTGTTATCCAAATGCCGTATTCCTGAATCTTATTTTTGAGTTTGGCAGATAGCCAGGGACATCGGGTCCGTCACCAGCGTTAACACCTTTCTTCACCCCTTTCCCTTGGTCTATCTTGCCTCACATGGCGCAGCCGGCAGGATACGGCAAGTGATTCTTCAGACTTTTCACTTCTGGTTGATACTGTATTAATTTTTGCAAGTACTTCGACTTCGAAGTCTTACGCTTTTGACGTAGTTCGAAAGGCTTGTTCGATTTAGGCTTAGCCTCGTCATTCGAACGCATTGCATAGCATCTTTCGAACAGTTCTATCCCTTCGTAACTTCCAGTTCACTTTTTTTGTCACGCATTAATTGCGTCTTCAGTTTTTCGTTGCATTTGTGCATTTTTCAGTTGTTCGCAATTTCGAACGCGACGTTCGATGTTAGGTTCTGCTGGTAACACCTGTCTGGAGCTTGGTTCAGTATTTTTCCGTCTCTCGTTTTTCGTTGTGTCTTAACAAATATCGTCTTTTGAGTTTGTTCTTTCATGGACAGTCCAAAGGTGTTGAGACTTCTTTTGCGTCCAGCACAAGAGTTATTTGAAGAGTGCGTCTTACGTAATCTCACACTCCCAGAGAACGCTGATCCTCGTCAAGCAGCAATTCTCATCATGGAAGACGACGAAAGGAGGAAACATGCATCTACGAGTGCTATTCCCACCAAAGACAACGAGGAATACCAAACATCGGAAGAATGCGAATCATCCGAAGATGAACATCAGGGTGAACAAGCCTCACCAACAAACAAAACAAGTAAGAAGACACCTACCGCGAGTTCATCTGCTCCGATCACCATCGATCAGTTAGCTGAGATTTTCAAACAGGTGGTTTCCACACCACAGAGGATAGTAACCACCCCCGACCTAGACATTGAAGTTCTTTTATGGCCGGCCCAACGATGATTTTCGTGCATGGCTTTCATCAATTGAGGTGTTACGTATCCAGTACGGTTGGGACGATTATACCGCCTTAGCCATTGCAAAGAGTAAGCTTCGTGGTGCGGCCAAGGATTGGGACGATGGATCCGGAAGAAGTTGTGTCACATGGCAAGACTGGGTCAAAGGTTTGAAAGAGCAATTTGATTATGATCCAGATCTACCAGATTGGAATCGCGATTGTGAAGCTAGAGTACAGAAAAGTGAAGAATCCATTTCTGACTATATTCACGCAAAGATCAAAATACTCTGCAAGTGCCCTTATCAGCTCAGGGAACGTGACAAGATCCGTTACATCACCATGGGTCTACAGAGCGAGGCAACGAGGACAAGTCTCACTTCCTACTACATGTCTACTGGATGTGACTGTCTCACTCTGATCAAGCTGGCACGAGAGATCGAACCTTCTCAGAAACACCGTGATCAAAACTGGCGTCAACAAGGAGCCAAGCCAAAGGACTACACGAAGAAGGAACATCAACGTCAGCAAGGCTTTTCGTCCACATCACAGCCTAAGTATTCATCTCGGCAAAATGGTGAGAAACATTCTCCTACTTCCACCAAAACATCGGACAAATCAAGCCAAAAATACAAAGACCCAAAGGACTACACCAAACATCAAGACAAAGACAAGAAACACAGCTACACTGCTTCAATAAGACACGACTTACCATCTAGACACCCTGTGAGACCCGTCATTGAGATTCTTGTAAACAACACACCGGTCGACGCCTTGGTTGACACGGGTGCAGACATCTCAATTTTAAGAAAACAGGAAGCAGAGCTTTGGGGTATTAACATAAAACCATGGAGTGACTCAGCAATGATCGCCGTCGATAACGAATCCATGCCGTTCGGCGAAGCCGTCGTGGAAGTGAAGTTAGCGAACACAACTGTTTCTCTTCAAGTTGCTATCGTCACTAACATCATATATCCTTTCATACTTGGTAGCGACTGGCGCACATCTGCCAAGCTTGGAATCACTGTTTGGCCTAATGGACACGTCTCCATCCAGTCACCTCCAAAGTCCCACCAGGAGAACATCTTCAACAGCATGTTCTTAAAGAAAGACTTCCTCCAGGAACTTTCTCCATCTCACGCTGAAGAATTTCAACCCATACAGGAAAGGATCTTCTACAACACGACATCCAAGGATCAAGACACTTCGACAGACATCAAAACACATCACATCCTTCACGCTTCCAACAACGTGCAAGCAAACAACAACAAAGCCTCGACATCAACGTGTTCATCAACACAACGTAAATCTACACCAAGGAACTGTCCATTCCCACTTCTCCCTGGCACCAACATCGTGGCACCCCAGGACGGCCCCAACATCGTGGCATCCCAGGACAAGGTGAAGATACCATCTCGTCAAGCAACATCAGTCTCCGCAAGAACAAGTTCGTCAAACAGTTTTCCGGCGAACAGCAGTGTTTGTGAACGTGTTAGTGAATTCCGCAATGTTGTCGACCTTCATAGAACACAGCCATCACAGGTATGTGAAAATGTCATGTTGCATAACGACGAAAAGGATGAGTCATCTGACCTCTTGCTTGTGAATACCGTACAAGTCAATGACATCATTCCTTTGGATAGGGTTGTTGTACGAGAGTCGGATGCAAAAACCGAAGTACAGCATGCTGAAATCTTGAACTACTTGGACAAACTTAAAGACAAAGTAACCTCAGACATAAATGACACACAGCTTAAGAAACTCCATGACATCATTCTTAACCACGCGAACGTGTTTTCTAAGCAAAAGTATGACATCGGATTTTGTCCAAAGACCGAACATTGCATCGATCTCTCTGACAGCATTCCTGTTCGCGTAAAGTCTTACCGCTACTCATGGAATGACAGAAAATTCATCAAAGAAGAAATCGACAACTGGCTTAAATTAGGTCTTGTTCGAAAATCTGAGTCTCATTACGCTTCCCCAGTTTTCGTTGTTGATCAACCATTCCATCCGTCAACACCACGCAGACTTGTTGTTGACTACCGTAAGCTAAATGGGAAAACCGTCAAAAGAGTGTATAGTATGCCTCGAATTGATGATACTGTTGACAGAGTAGGGAAAGGCAAATACTATGGACATAAAGAAAGGTTACCTAAACATCAAAATAAGGGAATCTGACCAGCATAAGACAGCTTTCATTACACCTGACGGTCTTTACGAATTCGTTCGAATGCCTTTTGGTCCAACTGGTGCTCCCGCCACTTGGCAAGCAGTAATGGATGAAGCCTTCCATTCCCTCAAGTGGAAGGACGTTGTAATTGTCTATTTCGATGACATCTGTATCTACACTTCCACCATAGACGAACATCTCGATGTTCTTGACCAATCTATGTCCATACTGGAAAATTATGGTTTCAAAATCGAGATCAATAAGTGTCAGTTCATTCAGACCCATATAAAGTTTCTGGGTTACATTGTATCTCATGAGGGTAAACTGCCAGATCCGGAGAGGTCAGCTGCTGTTGACAAATACCCCGATACATTGAACACAATACAAGACGTAAAGAGATTTTTGGGCTTTGCTTCTTACTTTCGCAAATTCATCAAAGGTTTTGCTGAAATTGCGCGACCTCTATCACTCCTCTTGCGAAACAAGCAACAGTCCAAAAGCACTGGCAAAACCAACATTACGTCAGAGTGGACACCTACACACACTGAGGCTGTACGTAACCTCAAATCTCTCTTAAAATCACCACCTATTTTGGCTCATTTTGATCCAGACAAAGAAACTCATGTCTATGTTGACGCTTCAGCGAAACATCTAGGAGCGTTCATCTCACAGAAACACGATGGAAAAGAGTATGTTGTTGAGTATGCCAGCAGAGCAACCAACACAACAGAGGAAAAACTGCATTCAAACATGCTCGAATGCATTGCTCTTCATTGGGCACTTACAGACAAATTTCGTATTTATGTGTACGGGTTGCCTATCGTCCATGTTTGGACAGACAACTACAGTGTCTCCTTAATGACCAATGCACAGCAAATCAATAGAAAATTTGCTCGCATGGTTCTCGATCTTCAAGAACTTCCTCTGAAGATTCACCATCGTTCGGGAAAAACCAATGTTGTCGCTGATGCTCTATCACGCATCCCACAACCTTTGGTTGCGTCACTAATTCTCACTGCCGAGAATTCTCATCTCTCCAATCACCAACAGTCAGATCCGTCGTTATTAGAGATTTTTGAAGTCCTCAAAAATCCTAATATTTCTTCTCGCAAAGCTGAGAACATGCGGAATACATTCATGTTGTCAAATGGCATACTCTGCCACAAAACCACTCAACAAAACGGACTGACCAAAACAAGGATTGTCATACCAGAATCTCTTAGGAAAGAGATACTGCTTAAGTTTCACGATAAACGTGGTCACATGGACAAATTCAAGACCAAAAGCAGTATTCTGAGTAAATATTGGTGGTCGTCCATTAATAAGGACGTCAAAGAGTACGTCCAGGGTTGTAACATTTGTCAGCGCTTCAACAGACAAACATCGAAGCCCGTGGGATACTTACATCCTCGACCAATTCCCACACAACCTTTCACCACAATATCCCTCGATCACATTGGTCCACTTCCGGAAACAGGAAATGGAAACAAGTACATCATTGTATGTGTTGACCACACTACACGCTTTGTAGTAACACAGGCTGTGAAATCAACAGCATCGTCACATATCATACAGTTCATTAAGGAAAAGATCAACACAACTTTTGGTATTCCTATGACAATTGTTTCTGACCAAGGTTCAGGTTTCATGAGTCAGAACATGGAAAAATTCCTAACCACAACAGGAATTGAACACTTCTTGTCCTTATTTCCATCAGGCAAATGGTCTCGTGGAAAGATCTGTAGCCACCATAAAGAATATTCTCAAAAAATATTGCTTTGAGAATCCGTCAAAATGGGACCAATACATTGCAAACACCACTTCTTTCATAAACACTTCAAGACAAGGTTCTACTAGATTTTCACCACATTTCCTTCTCTTTGGATTTGAACCTCGTATTGAAAACGAGATACAGGTTGGTGTAATCGTTGACGACATGTCGCGACTTCAGAGCATTGAAATGCTACACGACATACGTGCAGAAGCACGGGAAAACCTAGGAAAAGCTCTATCCTCTCAGAAGAGACGTTACGACTACGGTCGAAACCCATCGCAGTTCTCTGCGGGTGACTTAGTTTGGATAGAATCCTTTTCAACTTCACCTTTTGATCCTAAGTACAAGGACAAGGTATTCAAAGTTATTTCCACTCATCCCCATGACATTTGTACTGTTCAAAGTCTGGATGAAGGAATAACAAAAACAGTTCATGTTTCACAAATGAAACTGTTCAAGGATCAGCCAGATTGGGATCCTAACATTACGTTTCATGATATAGACAGTGACGAGAATGTCTCTGTTCATCAAGACAGTTCTTCAGAATCCGAAGAAACACTTAGTCCACCTTACACGACAAGGTATGGACGCGTCACCAAACAAATGGTACCATTACATGCGTACGACCTCGTTTGACTTTGTTTCAAAGTACACACATTCCGTAGGGACGCCTTGGTGAATGTCGTTCATTCATGGACAGGGGACGCTCTGGTCCATAAATGACTTTGTACTGCATTGATTTAAATGTATCCAGTGTCTGCAATATGAATTTTTGCGGTCATTTTTGCTTTGTTTTTCGCTTTGGGTTACTTCCACATTTCTTAGTTACTCACGCACACAGCCACACTCAAACACACGCTTACATTGTTGCTGTTTAGCATTCCCCTTCTACTGACCTCTTCAGATCAACTTTCTGCATTTCGAATTTAGTGTTTCGAATTTAGTGTTTCGAATTTAGTCACTACTTCACACTAGTTCTCTTCATTTTCGTATCACTGCATGTACTGTGTATGTACTGCATGTCACAATGCTACTCATGCTATGCTGTGCTATATCATGTACTACTAACTTTGAACTACGAACTTTCTTCTTCAACGTTATCAAATTCACAATGTGTTTAGAATCAGGAGATTCTACTACTTCATTTGAGGGTGGATTATCAAACTCTCTTAAATCTAGGTTGTTCTGCATTTCAGGACAAAGGATGCTGCATGCTTCTGCCAAGGGCCCTGGCATGAATCATGTTCTCTTTTGTTTTTTTTATCCTGTTTCAGAACAGCTTCGATTTTAAACTGTTAACTTCTGCATTAACGCTATCGTAGAGTTTCCTCACTGTAATAACGAAATGAGGACATTTGTAGATTGTCGTACCACTATTGTAACGTTTCATTTTTCCTCAGTGTAATAACGAAATGAGGACATTTCATCTTTTTGTTAGAGGTGGGCGTGTGAGAGCCAAACTGTTCAATTCGACCTCACCGTCATCGTCATAAGCCAGCAGTGGCGCCGCTACATGCTTATAAGCGCGCGCCACGTGCTGTTCTGAGTTCTTTCATCGTACGACGATTATCACCATACGTCGTTAGTCAGTTGGATCCTCACCATTAGCTCATTCGGCCCTTCATCACCCAAATTGCTAGGTATATCTTTATTGTATTTCATTGTATGTATCATACCAAAGTGTTAGTAAACTGTCTGTGTGTTATCCAAATGCCGTATTCCTGAATCTTATTTTTGAGTTTGGCAGATAGCCAGGGACATCGGGTCCGTCACCAGCGTTAACACCTTTCTTCACCCCTTTCCCTTGGTCTATCTTGCCTCACAATAGTGACTAACAGGTAAATCTATGCCATAGTCATGAAAGACGACAGCTCTGCATTTATCTTATTAATGGCATAATCTTGTGCTGTCCACTTCATTTCCTCCTGCGTATATTCACACCCCTTGAGTGGCACGTGTTCTCTGAAGTATCCTAAATGCAGTCTAGAGAAGTGCCCCACTCTGTGCTAGCAGTTCTCAAGATGACAGTCTTCTAAATGGTAAACAAGCTGCTATCACAGTTTTCAGTAAGCGCAATTACACAATATTATGTGTGCTCTAGATATGGGAGCTGACATATAACACAAGCAGGCATTCGACAAGTTTTCTTTTTAGAGAATTGCATCTTTTTCTTCTCGAGTGGTACTCTGCAGGCTGTAAATGTCACTGTGAAAATAACCACATGTATTCCCTGTATTCAGATTCATTTCCTGCTTTCTTAAATATTTATGTAGTGTAGGTGCACCTTTGCATTTGCTACATATGCAGGCAGGCAGGCTAATTCAACTATTGTTAAATAAATTTTTGTGCAGGATCTCAATGTGAATTTGTGGAAAGCCTCTAAATGGCCATCATCAAAGCCCATCAGTACAAAATGGTGTACACACATGAAAATAAGTACAGCCAGCTCAGGATTTTCTACTCGTCTCGTATAAGTGAAGCACTTCAGTACACTTCATGAAATACATGCACACTTTGAAGAGAGACTCCACACCAAAAACGTGCTGAAGTAACAGTGTGGCATCAATCCATACTGTACGTTTCCGTGGACACAATCATCACATCCGTGGGTGGCACAGACAATTAGAAAAAGAATTTCCTTCAAGTCATGTGCCGCTTCTCCACGGACCGAGAAGAGCAGATGGAGAATACTGGTGAGGTGAAGCCCAATGTTGCTGGACTTGCCCTCCAGCAACACTAGACTTCGCGTCACCAGTGTTCCTCATGTACGCCTTTCTCTAGGTTCCCTTGGCGAGTACTTTACAACGAAATCGAGGAAGTAGATGACTTGCATCCAGGTCGCACGCGTAAGTTACCAAGCGCATGTCCGAAACACAGCCAAAGACCCGCACGCGAGTGGCTTTGACATCACACAGAAGGCTGGAGAGTGAGCCATCAGGAGTTTCCGCTTACATATAAGCTCTTTCGGAAACTAATGGGTGCCCGACTGCCAAACCAACCTTGCTTATTATTTCTGAAGAATGTACCAAAGTTATATTAATTTTGGATTGTCCCAGACTCTCCCTTTAATGCTGTCATGCTTTGTGGAACAAAGTCTGTGACAGACAGAAAAAATGTAACTCCATATTAGTAGAATTAGATTTCAGCATACATATTGGTCATGTAAAATGTAGCAAATATGTCATGTAACAAATGTAAAGGTGCACCTGCTACTGGGTTTTCACAGCCAAAGATGGAGCGTAAAACACGATGTCCGAGTATGACGGCCCTTGAATTTCAAGCATAAAGCAAGAGTGCCGGATTTAGGAGAGGGCAGACGGGGCACTTGCCTGGGGCCCCACTAGTTAAGGTCTTGTCCAAGGGAAAGCTGTTTCATATGTCTGAAACGCATCCCAGAAACGGAAACTTGGTAAAAATCTGTCCTCCGTCCACGCATATCGACCCTGAATAACACATTGGATAGACATAGAACACACGAGGGAGCCCTCACAGCACAGTGCCCCGGGGCCCCCACCACTCTAAATCCGACACTGAGCATAACAGATTACAAATGCTGTTGCTTTTTCTTATGTCATGGCACAGCTGCCTCCTTTGAGGGTGCACTATTAAGGTACACACATATGCTGCAGGGGGCTTCCACGACTGACTTCTGAGCCTGACTGCCAACAATTCAATGCGAGCGAAGTGTAGTGTCTTCAGATTCAACCGAAACTGCGCAAGTAACTGATGGAAATAAAGTCACCGGTGCAACAACAAACGTAAAATTAATGTCCCTTATGCTCAGACAACGTTGTTCATCGTAGTGTCACGAGGAGGTAGCGAAGCTGACAGCGGCGATACAGAACATTACTGCGCTCTGACCACCCGTAGCATCAGCAACACAGTACGACGAACGCCATCAAACACTCCTTTCACACACACATTCACGAGACGAAACTCTACATAACAAGGGCACTGAGGGTCATCACAGAGGCAACATCACAGAACGTAGCATACCCACAAAGAACACCACAAGACGTTGCGACCGGCCGATGAATGACGTGAAAGTGCCATTAGCATACTCTGCTCTGAATTTATATTGCAAATTGTATCATTGCTCTGAGTTGCTGGCAAACAGCCATGCGCTGTAGAAAGCTAAAACTGTGACATGAACATGCTGCAGCATATTCCTGCCACTTGAACCAGGGATCTACGGGTGCGTACAGTGCGTAGGCGTAGTGCAGATACGAGCACAGGCACCAAGCACCATGAGGCATGACACTACCAGCTAGTGACTTCGGTTCGGATTGGATTGTGCGTTTCATATCCACTTTCAATGCACCTTGCGGCCTTGTGTTTTCAACAAAAAAGAACAATATATATTTTATAATGAAATGCTACTAAACAAAAGAAACTAGAGAACAAGTATTGTGCCATACCCGCTCGTTAAACGTTAAGGTTTCTTGCGATTTTCTACCAGTCTACAGTTTCCGGATCCGGTAAGCATGTGCAATGCAAAGTCGTGCAGAGCGGGAATGTATGTGGCGGTTGGTTCGTTGGTTCGTGTTTGCTCGCTGTCGTTGTTCGCCGTTTCTGTGTAATCAAACGTCTGCCTTAATCGTGATTTTCAAGTGCCACCTCCGTGTTGGCTCGACCAGAATGTCTCACGCAAGTAAGGCTTGTGATATGTTTTCTACTTGCATGGTTTCGAAAGCGTCCCTGCGTCTGTGCATTTGACTGCGTCCCTGACAATTAAGAAGCATGCCGAAAGCACCCAAAAGAACATTTTATCGGCATGTTCAAAGGGAATTTGATCGAAGTTCGCAGCTGATATCTTCCGCTGTGTCTGAAAGCGTTCAGACAGAAGACTCTCAGCAGCGTGATCAAAGTAATGAAGTGAACGCTTCCCGACACGAACCCGAAAGATCAGTAAGTGTGTCCCAAACGGAGGGCGGGAATACTTCGCCATGTGACATCTCACCCCCAGTTTCGACGGCCTCGGAGGCGGCTTTGAGTCCAACCCCTGAGGTGCTGGCAAATCGCGCTGAAAGTGCTGAAGTTCCGGTAATGCTTGCACAGTTGAAGACATGGGCACTATCTGGAGTATCGCACAGACACATTACAACATTACTGAAATTACTAAAATCGCACCCCTGTCACGCGGATTTTCCGAGCAGTGCTCGCTCTTTGCTGCACACCCCAAGACAGAACAATATAGTGGACATGGGCGAAGGCAGATATTGCCACTTTGGGTTGAAGTCTGGACTTCAGTATGTACTTGGCGGAGTGGAAAATGTGCCAGATGTGATCTATTTGAATGTTAATGTAGATGGGCTCCCCTTGACAAAGAGTACCAAGGACCAGTTCTGGCCTATTTTATGCAAAGTCATGAACACTGATAGTAGGATGGCACCCTTTCCAGTTGGTGTATTCTATGGAAAGTCAAAGGCGTTGTGTGCAAGTACATTCCTTGGTCCATTTGTGGCAGAGTACTGCGAGCTGTACAGTACTGGATTGGAAATAGAAGGGAGGAAAATCAGAGTATTGATATCCGCATTCGTGTGTGATGCACCAGCAAAGTCATACATGCTTTCAGTGAAGGGCCATTCTGGATATTATAGTTGCACAAAGTGCACTATAGAAGGAGACTATGTCAGGGACAGGGTGTGCTTCCTGGGAACTGATGCACCACTGCGGTCTAATCAGAGCTTTCGCAGTCAGCTACAAGAGGAGCATCACACAGGGACATCTGTACTCGAGCAGCTTCCTATTGATATGGTACAACAGGTAACGTTGGACTACATGCATTTGGTGTGTCTTGGCGTCCAGAAAAAACTGCTTTCCATGTGGTTCAAAGGACGTAGAGAACACCGACTGAGCCCCACTCTACGAAAAACTGTATCTGCAAAACATGTGTCACTGGCTTCATTCGTACCAGTTGATCTCTCACGAAAGCCCAGGCCAATGTCAGAGCTCGATAGATGGAAAGCTACAGAGTTCCGAATGTTCCTTCTCTATACCGGCCCACTTTCATTAGCAACTTCCGTCCCTCGAGCACAGTACAAGAATTTCCTGGATCTTCATGTAGCGATTTCAATACTAGTCAGCCCTACTCTCTCCCAGGTTCATTTGGACTATGCTGAAAAGCTCCTGCATCACTTTGTGAAAAAGCATGCCCAGATATACGGGCTCGAAACAGTGTCACACAATGTCCATGGTCTTGCTCACTTGGCTGCAGATGTTAGAAACTACGGGCCTCTTGACCGTTTCAGTGCTTTTCCCTTTGAGAACTTTATGCAGGTCATAAAAAGGTATTTGCGTAAACCTGAACGGCCGCTCGAGCAACTGCACAACAGAATCATGGAGCAAAGGTGCACTGCCCCCGAAAGGCTTCCTGTTGCAAGTGATGTGAGCTTATCACTTGAGGTTAGAGGTGCAACAGTTCCTGTAGGTTGTATGCCTCCACTTTACAAACGTGTGACACTGCCAGGACGCTTCCAATTGCAGAATAATGCAAGTGACAGCACATGCCGTTTGTCTGATGGCAGCTTCATCAGAATCACTGGTGCAGCCCGCAGTGCGTCAACACAGGAGCCATATATAATAGGGAAGAAGTTTAGATCAACTCAGGACCTTTATGTTTTTCCGTGTGCTTCCTCTCTTGTCGGCATTCATGTTGTGTCACGCCCTTCACGTGTGCATTGCTGGCCGTTGTCGTTTGTTGAAATGAAGTGTATGCTTTTGCCCTATAGGTGTGACTGCTATGTCGCATTTCCACTGCCACACACTGTTGAAAATAATGCACTGTAAAAATTCATTAGTTCCACTTTTCTCTAAGAATGATGAATCATCTATTGAAAGGATCTGTGTTATTTATTGATAATTTTAGTGTTGCTTCCCTCCAGTAAGTTGTGTGCCTTAACGGGAATCAACTTAGCACTTTGCCCTCCGCATGTTTTGTCATCAACGCCTAGTGATCATGCAATTGTGAATTATATGTTACATAGCTTCTTTGTGGCATGAGGGTCATCTCATCTGTACATACCTCATCCATTAACCAAGTGCAAATTGCTCCAATAGTTCCAACATGTTATACGATTGTGAAGTTTCCGAATGAGGAGAATCAAGTGGCAGTCGTGCCATCCTCTTGGGTAGTTGGAACATCTTGCTACTGGCCTCCAGAAAAGGAAGAAAGGAAAATTGGCATTTATGTTCGAAAAAACAAGGTCCCCAGTTTGGACTGGCAGTTCCTCGATTGTAACTCAGTGGAGACTTATGGTATGTTGTTGGAGTGACTGCACCACCATCTGTCTAATATTGCTGATGTTGCCGTTTGACTCACCCAATAGAAACTTACGAAGAAGCGCGAGAAATGCTGCCGCTTGCAGCAAGCACTTCAGACTTGAATGCTGACAGAGAGTATGGACGAGGAAAAAGGAAAAGAGTAAGGAGGGTGTACTCTGACGAAGAAGATGATTGTTCTCCACCTGTTACCCCCCCCATATCGGACAGAACCGAAGTGTAAGAAACTCTTCAAGATGAAATTATTTTATTTTCATCGTTTTGTTCTTTTGCAACAGCCATTCTAAACACTGTTGCTGTGGAACCTGTGCAAACAAGGCCACGCCCTTTAATAATTCCTTCTGAGGATGAAGATTCGTTGCCACCCACTCCTCCTCTTCCTCCCCGGGTCAGGGAGAAATGTAAGCTAACCGTTTTGTTGTTTTGAGCAATTTTTGATCTGATCCATCTCAATATAGTAACAGAAAACTGCTGGGTGATAGCAGAGCTTGTACCACTTGTGCTTTTTATGAACCCGGCAACACATCATGAACAGAAAACAAATTCTTTAACGCAGCTGGACAGGATGTCAACCACAAAAAGGTATATCATTGCAGTATCGTCATTGCAGTTGTGAAACGCAAAGCGAACACTCAGCCTACGCTAAATCGGATAAATGGTCAGGTGACTGGTCTTCTAGTGGCTAGTCTGTCATTCAGTTGTACGTATATGAAAACATGCATGACCCGTAGTCTCCAAAAAAAAATTGCAATGCTTCAGTGTCCCCTTTCCCACCTGTCAGAAGCAGAGTGTCAGCTGACTTGGAAAACGGGGAATTATCATGGAATTTCGATGCGATTGGAAAGGCCAGGGGATTGTTTTAAAAGTTTCCAAAAACGCAACTAAAAGCAGGGAAAACCGCAGGCAAATACTATGATGATCTATAGCATATCGCCAGTACAGTTGAGCGACCAAGTCACAACAATGTTGCCACAACACAGTTTTCCAATAGGAGAGGCTCAGAGGCAGAAAATTACGGACACCTCATTAATAATTGATCTAGAAAACAAGAGACAATGGTCATAAATGAAGCACAGCACGAGGTATCCTCAGTACACAAAAAATTGATTCCTTTCAATAGTCTGCAGAAACCTATGTTTGTAGCAGTTTTTCAACTGCCACTATTCACCTGATGTGGTTTTATTCTGTTCGTTTGAACGCAATAAATTGTATGTTTGATGCGTGATGAGGAAAGCCAGAGCTTCGGCACACACAAAGACTGGTAACACAAGCTCCAGCTTTTCTCATAATGAATTTCATCCACCAGCTTGCTTGCGCGTATGTTGTTTTATCTGTCTTATAAGCAGACCGCGGATTTACATGTCCTGCATGTTTCTTTCCCGGGCTCGGAGAGCTTCAGACACAATATATCTGCATGTGTTGAGGCCATATGAATGCATTTGTGATGTTTGTAAAATGTATGAAAATGCATGTTTGGACGTTAGTGCACGTTTGTAATAATACTGCATGTTTGTGCATAAATGTGGTGTTTAGCAGCGCGCGTCAGGCTGCCACGACCTTCTCGGACGCCGGGAACGCGAAGACGCACAGGAGGCTGCGTTCGCTACAGACCATGCGAAATCAGCATTGGAGTTGACTCAGACTTGTACGTATCTTGAGTATGTACTCTACTCAATACTTTTTGCCACAGGTATTTTTAAAGTATTTAAAATACTTTTTTTGCAGTATTTGCTACTGAGTAATAAAAGTACATTTCTTCCTCGTCAAGCTGTATCAAGCACACTTCTCGTTGTGATCAGATTTTCAGCTCAGTGGAACTTAACCCCCTTTTTGCTTTATGTTTTGGGGAATTCTGCTTGGGGAATTGGGGAATTCATCTGGCTATCTGGTACAATAGGCTGGTCCCATTCTTAGCCTTGCTTGTCAATAGCTCAACCCCTTCATCAGAAAATGATTCCTATTCACATTGGCAGGTGAATCCCCAGGGGATTAGGTGCAAGAGAACCCAAGCATTTATTACTTTGGTCACCAAAGCAATGTTGTTGAGAGGACCTTTTCAGCATACAAACCTATGCTTACAGAGAGGTGTCAAAGCTTCAGGCTCGAAAACTTAGGGCTCTATAGAACTACAAGTGGTCCATCGTGGTGTAACATTTGACATTTTAGTCATTGTTGATGTTGTAAATGTGGAATGCAACCTGAAGTCCTGTACAACACGCATGAAAATAAACCATGCGCATGTTACATATTTCTTAATTTTTTGCCACATTTGCTGCATTCATAATGCTTGCTTTGTCACTTTACCTGCATGTTTTATGCATGTTTCATCATTTTTTGATGCATGTTTACTTGCATGTTTTTTCCATTTTTTTGCTGCATGATTGTATGCGTATTTAGTGGGTCTTGAGGGCATTTAATTCCGCGGTCTGCTTATGAGTGACCTTATCAAAATGTAGGAGCAGGCACTAAGTTCTCTTTTTGGTGAGGAAATGGGCTTTAAAGTAGCACAGAAGAATTTTTAACACACAGTTTTCTTCCTATAAAACTGTTAAGTAGACCAGTAAGATGCACCATGCGAAGTAATTTACACCACGGAGTCATAATTATCGCAGAAATTGAATCTGAAATACATACGCTGCAAAAAGCGACCGTGCGCTACGGTGGTGAAGAGCAGTACCAGCCTGTGATCTGCCTAGAACCGCTAGCTGATTGGCGTAGAGAAATGTTGTCTGCTACTCCGCTGTCGTCTGCTACTCGGCTGTTCGGGGTTCTGATAAAGCCTTTCTCCTTGCTCGGTAATGCTTCGGCCGCTCCTTCTCTCCCCAATTCTCCGGGAAAACTGGCAAAACAGGTTTACGGCGGCAAAGGGACAAGGCGCTGACCCCAACTGACCGGCAAACCAGAACGAGTCTCCTTATGCCGTCATCGGTGACGTGGCATCATACCTCCTCATCCTCGTTATAGCTGGAGTGGCGAGTTAAGGGTGAAGGCGCGGAGCTGTTTTATGTGAGTTTTTTTCTGGGAAACAAATTGCACACATCAAAACCTTTCGTGCTATTCGGTATAATGACACACACACTTTCATCAGATGTCTTAATCTGAATTTTTTTTGGATGGCCCTCTGTACTCCTTTAAATGGTTGGTGAAGACCTGGAAAAGTTGAGGAATCCAAATACTAGAATTTGGTAGACACACTACAGAAGATTATTGGTTCTGCGGATAGCTGTTCGGCTGTGTTACAGAGCACATCTGCTGTCAGCCCCAGATATATCATGTCAAATTCAGTGCTTGTCATGCTTACTAGTCAAATGGAAATTATTCGTCTGTCGTACTTGAGTGAAGATGGTTAGAGTATCTCAAAATATGTTCTGTTGTAGCTCGTGCACGTGATGTTTACAGCCAACAACCACTGCATTTCACCAGTCCTAAAGCTGGTCTCTCCTCCTCATTCCCATGTTGTAAGTATACACAAGTGTTAGTGTTAAATGCAAGCAAACTAGTTAAAGTGATACACGGTAACTAAGTTGCAGCGCCTCTCACTGAAGCACCTATGCGGTATGTATGTCTATCTCCCTGCTTGTGTTTATTTCTTTTTCTCGATTTCTTCTGTTTGAGAGCTCACAAAGGGGACACCAACCAAGCATGCGCAAAATTGCAACCCAGTTCTGTTTGTGTAGCAAATGGACCTTCTTCTGAGATAGACCTAGAGATATCTTGTGATACATATATTGAAAGCTGTGTGAGGTTTTGTGCAAGTTTATCCTTTCTAATACTGGATTCAATAGGTTGTTTTGCCACACTCGAAACACGTGCACAACAGCAATGGCGAGCGTCACTGACAATTGGTTGTCCATTATCTATATTGCATATCTGAGCCACAACACATCTGTAGCATACAGCTGCATGTTATACAAATGAAGGCTGGTACCATCCAACATTGCTAGTTGCTTGCGTGAAGTGATATATGTCAGGAAAGTTAGGAGAATGCCTGTGGTCTTGATAGCCTGTACTCGAAGAAGCCTTCACAAGTGTTTCTCACAGAACGATTGGAAATCATCTTGTTGTATTGTAAATAACAAGTCATGCAACTCAGCTATGACATTAGTACACACATTTGCAAGTAAAGTATCATTGTATATTCTTTCTCAATGTACAGTTAGATATGATACTGACATGCGTTATGCTTTATCTTGGCTGCTTCTGAATATGAAAGCTCAACAAAATCCTGTGATGATTTGTTTCCAGCCTCCAAGCACCAGGCATGTCACACGAATACAAGATCACTGCCAGCACTGGAAGAAAGCCTTAGTTTCCATTCTTAATAAACATATCCCCCCCCCCCTTAGTTTCCAAAGTTGGAGGAAACAACGTGTGTTCGTGCACCGTGTGTGTAGCATTATTATTCTTTCTTGTGTGAGTCGGAGACAAAAAGTTCCAAACGCTGTTCCGAAAAGACATAGTAAAAACAGATGAAGCCATTATCACAATAGGGTTTTTAGCTGCGACTGGGAAGCACATTTCGTCAAATTGAGTGTGTAAAAGTCAGGTGTTTGGCTTTGGTAGGAGTAGGTTACAGAGCAACATCTGCATCAGTTCTCATGAGTGGCAGGTTGTTTCTATTCAGTTGGAAATGGTGCACAGCATACCTATATTGATAACATTGCAGATTGGTTTGCCTGCAAGCGCTTGTATGTACTACACTGTCTGATGCTTAGATAATATGCGATAAATATGCTAGCAGATATAATTCAAAACTGAAGGTCTTGTTGAAAAGTTTTAAAATATGTGCTGCAAGGTGTAGACACATTGCAGTATGGGAGCAAGCATCAGTGCTTGTAAACAGGGCTACAAAATACCCTGCAGCCGGTGCAAATTCATTCATTTTCCTGCAAGTTTGAACGAATTAAGTGTAGCTTGAACTATGTAACGTTCAGTGAGGTTTTTGCAGTATTTTGACCACCCATCTGTCGTACTGCTTATGTACATGTACGCACGTTTTATGCAGGTGATGAAACTGAAGTGCTCCCTGAGTTGTCAGCACAGCAGTCTGTGTTACATGCACTTGAGCAACCAACACGTAGTAGAGGCTCTGCCCATTTCAGCAGTGACCGTGAGTGGATCTGGTTATTGCTGTTTTGCTGGCTTTGACATCAGCATAGCGATGGACAAACAGTGTATTGCATTTTAGGCAAGAATGCCAACTGTTTTTGACAAAAATGGGTGGTTTCTAAAAACTTGTGTGGTTTCTAATTTTTAATTAAGGAAACAGTAGTTATAATGTACAACATGACGTTTTCGGCCTTTTCCGAAATTTGCCCCCAATGGTCTTACTATAATTTGGGTGAAGCCCAATAAATATCCATCATTATTAGGCTGCTTTTGAAAGAAGCCACTTTGGTCGAAGTCATCAACATCTCATTTTTGTACAATTAATACGGTTTTGCGTTATTCTTGAAATTCCACCGCAGTGATACTGAAATCGCATGGACAGTGGTACTGGAAGAGCATAGGACATTGCCCCGAAAATATACCTGTCACATTACCAATGGCAATATTTGTAGACCCGATTTCGTACGAGTTTCTATTGGGACACAAGGTACCAACCAGAAAGGTACCGAATCTTACTCATCATTATTTTCGTTATTGCTTTGTGTCTGATGCCTACTCTCAGTGTTTGGTGGTGAAGTAAGAAGAAAATTTATTTAATACAATTTGGGTCTGTGTTGTTTTGGTGACACGGCGGTTTTGCTAAGAGCACTTACCAGGGTGTGGCAGTTGTATTTAGAAAAAAAAAACATGTTGTGAAAGCTGTAAACAACGAGATTTGACCGAGGCACACCAACAATTAACGACGAACAGACAAGTAAGCCTCAAACGCCCAGAAATTAACGAATGCAAACAACTCGGGGGGGGGGGGGGGGGAGAGGTGCTGACGCCGGGAATCGGAATCTCGTTGTTTACGTCCTTTACAAATCGCCCTGCCTCGTGTCTGAATGAGAGAGTGAGCGAGAAAGATGTAAGAGAGAATGGGAATAGCGTGGTTGGTTGTCCGTCCCCCCTCCGTATTTCAGGCACTCAATGGCTCAAGGGAAACGGCGTGCTGGTGTGGTGTAGCAGTTAGCATATCTGACCGGAGATCAGAAGACCCAGGTGCGATTCCTGACGTCAGCACCTCTTTTCCCTGAGTTTGTTTGCATTGCATTTATGAAAGCTGCAGGCATTGTTTACGTAGGTGGTGAAGATGAGAGGTCTCTGAGGTTCGAGCACATTGAATCAGCAACAGGAGCGCAGATCATCGACGGTGTGTACCCTACTTAATTGCTTATGTTTTTGAAATGTTGAATGTGCAGCAACGTTTGGTCTAAGAAATGTTGATGTCTGTGTGACGTGACTTCTACGCCATGAGTGAAGTGTTCGCTTAGCAAGGTTTCAGCGCCAGTTTTTGTGAGCATCGGTATGACACAGCTTGCACGTGTTGTGTGACTACATTGGTGTGGCTCCCATTTTGTGAACGTTTGCAGGTTCCTGTACATCATTGGTTCCTGAACGTTCGGGCCGTAGACCTTCTCACACAGCTGTCCGTGTGTCTCCAAAGAAATCTGCATGCGGGTCAGGTTAGTATATCGGAACCTTCCTTTAGCACATCAGCACACTAAAATGCCACTGACAGACTTGAAACTTGGAGTGCCGCTGCTGTGTCTGTGGTGCTAAAAGTAGCTGATACTGGATGTGAGACTTCTCCCAAGTATGAGAAGCAGGAAGGGTTGTGGCATTCGGCAATTTTTTGTTGCAGTGAAGTGCGCAGTGAAAAGTAGTAGAAAGCAAAAGTATGCATTGAGAGCTTGACGACACTTAGCAGCTCATAACTCAGGTTCTCTCTGTCTTGATTGCATTTATGTGGTGCCCCATTATTGTGTGTGTGTGCGCATGTACTGAGTCTGCAAAGTCACAAGGCACCATATAATTCCTTAAATACTTCATGCACTTTGGTTGATAGATTTTGTTTGACTTGGTTCACCCATGAAAATACATTTTGCCCCAACGGGGAGCTTAATGTTGGCAACAAGTTTTGTCTGTAGAATTCTTGTGTTATGTACCAATAAGTGACTGACTGTATACAGAGCATGGATAAATAGGAAGTGTGACAGGGCTAAGTATGTAGATACCTTTGTCGAAATGGCACGATGAGACAAACCAGTAGAAATTTTCTCCGCGCACAGCCTGAACAAATTGCATGTTGAAATGTCAACAAACAATGCATGTGGCATAATGCTTTGTTCCTGTTTTGTAACAACATTTGTAAGTTTACCACTCTTTTTGTAGAATTCGAGAAGAAGATCCTTCGTACGATTAACATCATGAGCCTTCGCCAACTGGAGCACTCTAATCAGCTTGACTTGATCGTTTCATGGCTGAAAACTTCGAATGGTACACAAGAAGACGAAATGGTTTTCCCTGGGCCGTTCACCGATATGGAAAGTTTTCTCCAATTTGATGAAGAAGTGCAGAAGTCAGATGCCAAAAAACGCCAGCTGGTACGTCCAGTCTTTTCTTATTCATCCTTGTTTAGGATGCCTAACAACTTTAACCATGGAAATTTATGAAACTTTCAACATTTGTGATGTGTTCAGCGTGCTACATTTAGTCCGTTGTTCAGTCTAGCAGAATCTTTCACGTCAGGCGGTGAAATGGCTCCGCTCTACAAACTGGGTTACAAATATTATCATGAGTACTTTGGGCTATGAATACGGCTGTAGTTATGGCTGGGCTATGGCTCCCCAAAGTTAAACTGAATCCTGCCAACTCAAAATTTGTGAGAAACCCAACAACCTTGTTCTGCTAAAAGCACTGTGCAGAATAAATACTTTTACCTGAATACTAATTTTTGCCATAGAATCTAATGATTAAATCAAAAATGGACCAATATGTTTGAGCTTAACATTGGGGAATGCTTATTCACGGCATACTCATGATTTTTGTAACACAATTTGTAGGTGGTCGTGAAGGGCCACTCGTAAGGCCCCCGGTTTTCCATGGTATTCGGCAAAAGGGTTGCAAGTCTTCTGATGTTAGCTGAGGGCTAGTAAATTGCTTCCCACAAGGTCTTCAATGCCATGTGTAAAGGGGATTATATTATTAAGCACATCAGCCCCCCTCCTCAAGCCTTTGACATAACAGACGAGCTCAGAAAATCCCATTCCTCCTTGTGCATGCGTTGCATCCTTGGAGATTACTGGAATGAGGAAGGAAGAACTGTCCTTCACATTTCGTTTTCGCTGGCCTTGACGCCTTGTGGACAATCGGCCGAAAGTGACGAACCGAAACGGTTTGGAGATCTTGTTCGTCTCCTCAAGTTCCCATTGCTCAAATTGGCGCTAAGCTCCCTGGGATTTTCTGAAATTGTGCATTTTGTTTTGGAGCAGAATGAGGGAGCTTGCTTCGAATTTAGCATCTATTGCGATCAAGTATTTGTCGATTCCTATAAAGTCTGTAGACGCGGAACAATCTTTTGGCAAGCATAAAATGATTGTCAGCTATGACACACAAGCAGCATTTTCTGTCAGAGGAGAACACAAAATATCATGTAATGCGAGCTGCAACGGTGTTTTGAATAATTAATTTTAAAAATATTTTCCCTTCCATCATTATCCAAGAAAAAAAAATAGTTTTCTGTTTCGATGGCTGCGAAAAATCGTGGAATTTACAAGTCAGTTGTGTTGAACTTTAAATTTGCTGCAGCAGAAAATCAGTGGCCTTAGCTATTCGTCATCTGGTGTGGAATTACCTGGCAACAACAAGTTGTACGAATACTGTTATCAGAGTGAAAGAGAAAAGACAAGGTTGCTTGCTTGTATCTGACTTTGTGTTGGAATTGGTCCTTTCTTTTTCTGTGACAGTATGAAGCACCTGCTCTGCATGTCTGCTTTGCTGAATAATCTGTGAGGTTTGGAATAGTAACATATTTGACATGCTCTGCATGCAGCAAAAGTACATGATGAAGCTTGGTGGCACCAACTGCGGGGACAGGGCAAGACGAGTCTTATATGCACTTCTCTCGGACGAAGTAGCCCAACAATTTAATTGGACTGGCATCGGTGGGAAGAAGAAGTTCTGTTCACTGGAATGCTGCAGTATCATGTGCAGTGAGTATGTTTTTAAACATCAGAAATGATTTCTTGTCTTAGAGCTGGTGCACTGCACCTCACCACATTTGTTGATGAGATAGTGTTATTAAATTCGTAAATATAGGTTTTACTTCAGAAAACTATTAGCTACTTGGAATACACTCATAACTGACTTTTGCCAGATTGAGGCTGTTTGCATTTGTGACATCTCCCGTTGGCGTTGTGACACCACAAATTTATTCTGAGATAACACCAGCATGCGAACCTGTAGAGGAGGGAGGGAGCTGATACATGATTTACAGTCAAAATTTTATTGGATGAAAGCAAAGCATCAAACAGAATTTTTGCCAGTTCGGGTTCGGATCCAGGCATAATGGTTCGGTTCACCTCCAGGAAGACACCTAAACCCAACTTAAAAGCATTTGTGCGTTCAGGAAGCTTTCTATAGGACCTACCACAATAGTGTATGTTCCCCCAAAAGTCAATGCCATCATTACTGGCAACATCTCACCACACCTGACCACTATACACTAATCCTCTCCGTGAGTTTCTATCCATTCTTTAAGGAGCTGGACCGTACAAGCTAGATCCCTTTTCGAGTTACCTGTGGGTGGTGTGGGACACATGTTTATTTGTCTTCTCATTAACACACATGACCAAACACCTATGACAAAGTAGGAGAGCCACCCACAAACAGTTTAAATAATATGTCGTGCAAGTAGGTCAGCCTTTCACGCAGCCCCTCAGCTTTTCTCTTTCCCTTCATGACATAGAATAGTCTCGTTGGGTCACTGTGGAATAAAGTACCACTGCATGTGATGTCCTTCATCCTGTGATGTTGCTTCATCTTTTTCACCACAGTGTTGTGGCCCATCTACAAATCCCCCTTATTGCCGCTTCAGACGCTTTGTCACGTGCGTTCTCCAACCTTTTCTTTCTCTCGTGCAGGGGGATGTACTGTCGTAGCGTATTCTGCCCCTACATTCATGCCACGGATTAATTTTTAATTGGACTGGCAAATTAGCTAAGCAAGGTGGCATCTTTCTCAATCAAATCAGAAAACAATCGGTACAGCTTACTAATCCAGTCAAGATCACTGGGTTCTTTAAAAGATTTCTACAAAAATTTGACCACCCCAAATCCATCACTGGCATTTACGTTCGTGGAATTCTTAGCTCCGTTCAGATGCCCTCCCTACTGTGCAAGAAGGTAACAAACCATGCCACAATTACACCTTTTGTCTTTATCAATGTGTCTGTCATCAGTCACCAGCTCATATAATGATGGGTTGCACAACAAGACCCTCGATTAGAATAAAAGTATGTTGCTCTATTAACTTCACTGCGATAAAGGCAGAACCAAGAGTAGTTATGGAAGTGCTGCACCATTTACGCCAAACTGCGCCAATCAGGGGGTTCTGTGCCATCCTGCGTCGTAGAGGGTGTTTCTGCTGCTTTTGCGCCAAAGCCTAGCCAAGCAGCCTCGCAACCCATATGCACTGTCGTGTGATGCCCCAACGATCGCGCTGATCCTTTTGTATTATCTTTTGTGTTCGGAGACGCGTGCCAACATTAAGTATACAACAACTAGCTTGCATTTTGCTATATTCATCTATATCCAAGCTGACATGTATGAGAGGATCTCCACATGATGACCACTTTTTGATTCCTAAGGGTAGCTTTGCACGTCCCTAAAGAGACTGTATACACCTGTTGTTCACGATCACTGCGCTAACTTTGAGGATCGCTAGGCTCTTCGACAACGAAAGACAATGCATATGGGGACACAGTTCATGCCCACTCTGCACTGGATTATTGGAAGTAGCTAGGCTCACAACGCTAGGCTCGCGGCTCTAAATTCAGTAGAAATTAACGTGGAAATAACTGAAGAAACTAAGATAACTGGTCAGAAAATAACTGAGATTAACATGGAAAGCGTACATTCCACGTCATCAATGCTGACCGAGGCACACAGACTTTTTTTTCCTGTGCCAGAATGCTTTCAGGCACTTCCATCACTGCAAGAGTTCTGCAAATGCAAATTTCACCAAGCATAGCCCAGTGGCAGATTTGATTTTTGGCTGTAAAATTTCTGTAGCAATGTTGTGTAAAACCCTGTGATCTTGATTAGAATGATGTGCTATGGCTAAGGTCCCGGGTTGTCCTTGGTTCCGCGAAATATCGCAGAATCCTTGGTTTGACACTGAATTTCACTGAAGCCCAAGTTTCAAGTACATACACCCTCTGAGGAAGGGGCGGCGTCCCTCCCGTGTGCAGTTTAACGGTAGCAGTGGAGGATTTTGATTCGATGTTTGGGAGTTTGCCCTTACAGACTCTTAAATAATGCCTTCTGCCCAGAAACAAAAAAGGTGTCCTAAAGATGTAACTTCCACGGGCGTGTATTGTGAGCTCCTTCCTATAATCTTCCTATAAAGTTCCTATAAACTCTGTAGATGCCGAAAGATCTTTCAGCAGGTATAAAATGATTGCGGGAGACAGACGGCACTCTTTCTCGGAGGAGAACACAAGATATCGTGTATGTAATATGCAACCACAACAGTGCTTTGAACCTGTAATTTTATAAAAATATATTTTTTGTTCCACATTATCCCAGAAAACATTTGAAGCAGCAGTTGCGTGCTTGGCGTGGAAAATAGCGGAATTTTGAATTTGCCGCAGCAGAAAACCAGGGGCCTTAGGTATGGCAATAGGCTTCCGTATTATGCAGAAAGATGCTACTTGTGCTTGGCTAATACGCAAGCTTAAAGAACAAAATTAGCTCAATTATGCATCATTGAAATGCAAAAAGGCTCAAATCTATGGCTAAAGTCTGTACAAGTATATTCAAAGTGTCATAATTTTCTGAAGTGAAACCTATTGTTAGGAATTCACTGACATCCAGTCATGGAACACCCTGCGTAGATACTGTAGAATAGGGTTGCAGTGGTCTGCGTGGCCCCCAAGGCCAAAGAAAAAAGTATTCTGTCCAAGCTTTATCAGTGGTCATGGCATTATCATTGGGCTTTGTACTCGTACAGTTTATCTTGTGTTATTTGGTGACAGAGAATTGTCCACCAACTTGTAAGAGCCGATAACTCCCTAAATAAAAGACGAGCGGGGCCAGTTGGTGCACATGACAACAGCGAATATGATGGAAGTAACAGAGATACCATTAAAGTCTGACGCTCTCTGCCTGTCTCTGTTGCTTTCGTCACCTTCACTGATGACTCTTGCCTTTGAATCTGATTTTCAGATGATTGATATTATAAGTACATTCGTGCCAAAACTTCTGAGCAAGCCCTACATGGCAGATTTGTTATATTGGTGCCTTCACAGCAGGCTGGTGATCTCGCAAGTGAATTCGAGCAAAAGTTCTTCGGGTTCAGGAGACTTGAAGCGAAGCTCTTTGGCTTGAAAGCGAATAACGTTTTGTGCATCTGTGGACAATGTTGCTTTTGACTTACCAGTACAACTGATAGAAAGTCTTAGTCATATGAGAAAGTGCTTACACGGACACAGCACTAATCTTTGAAATGTCAAAATGTTTGTTCACAATGGTGCATATAGTGCGGCTTTTCTGATTTTTCTGATGTTTGCACTTATCTATGCAGGTGCTATCAACAAAATGAGCGACACTGGCACCATCGCTGATACTGAAAAGGCAGTGCAGACATGGTTGCGACATGCTCGTGAAAGAATGATCAAGAAGGCAGCAAAGAAGAATGTTGTACCATAGTTCATGCTTGAGAGGAAACAGAGGAAAAAAAGCCCTGTGACGTGTTAGACTGTTTGAGTGCAGTGAAATATTGAGTACAAAAAGTGCGTGCCCCTGTATCACACTGCCACTTTGCAGTAGTGCCAACATACCTGCAACACATGATGCTGCATTGTAGATTTTTGTATGTTGTACAAATACTGAGTATTGTAATATCAGTAATTAACCCTGTAGAAGCTTGTAACCTTGCAGTGACTTCTCCACAGTGCGAGAAGCTTTATGCCCCACAAAAGCTCCAGTTGAGCTCCAGTTTAACACGTGATAGCAATCTATCGCTTAGCTGTCCGCTCTCAATTGCGTGATCATCAACTTGCGTCACACATGGGGCAGACCGAAGATAAGAAGCACTCGCAAGAGGTATTTCTTATTCATCCTCCCTCTCTACTTGACTCGGCACTACTCGTGGTGCATTCCATATCATCCCACTATCTGGCCTACTTAATGACAGCACCGGGAGTGCTGTGTACCCGACTGAAAGAGTAGGAGAAGAAATACCTGAGCGTTACTGTTACTGTACCCCGTAACCTGTTACCTCCCCTGTGTGTACCAAGCAGATGACCACGTGACTGAGAGCAAGGTAGCTGTGTGGAAAATGGGTTTAACGTGCCTCAAAGGAAGTAGCTGGCGTATAAACAGTAAGACGCTTGACACAGGGATACCACAAGGACCGGAAGGAATATTGCTGAAATAGCTGAAGAGAACTTAGATATATACTCTATATAGCATCCTGTCTAGGGGAGAGTATTTTGTGTACTGAGCGTGAAGCTGCGGACCGTAGAAGTGCACATTAATCCAGAAAATGATGGTGGTCGTTATTATGCTTTGCTTGCTCTGGGGTGCTGCAGTTGCAAAGGGGAACGGGAGTAAGTACGTCATTTTTCTTTCTTTTTTGTTTGGGAACTCCACCAAATAGCATCGTTGAAACGGATTTTGCTTAGTTAAATAATATGTGAGCCCAGTTTCCGTGGTGGTGGTAGCTGCGATATTCTAGTACTCAGCGATTTGTCTCTCCATTGCATCTGCCATCTCCATTGCATTGCATGCTGCCATCTCCATAGCAACATGTATCTTGAGCGAATCGTGCAACTTTAGAAGGTCTGAGGAGAATCCAGGGCAAACAGCCGATTCAAAATTGGGTACATTCCTGGTAAACTCGTTTGATACAATAACCGGTTCCGACCTTGCAGGTCTTTGAACCAGATTTCTTTGTATTTCTTTGAGCTTTCGTCCCACGAGTAAAACGGTTGGAAGTGCGATTGTCTCTGTGTATTGAATACGATGCGCCGTCCTAGCGAATCGAAGCGCTTGCATTAGCGCATACAATGCCACAACTCAATTGTCGCATTCATCTAAGCGCGGCTTACGATGCACTTTGTCCGCATAACATGAGAGGACAGCTTTGATACAAGCGGGTCATCTACGCCATTAGTTATAGCCTTTGCTTTCGCACTTTTGCAGATAGAACCACGGTAAACCTTCCAGACGAGATTGCATTTCAAGTTTACGTCGCCTTTGACAACGTCCTGCACACCGCTTTCAGCAACGAAAGAGAGGCACAGAAGTACGCCGTCGTGTTCTTCAATGCGGTAAGCTACGGATACGGATTTCCATCAACACTTCCGTTTTATATTTGGCGGAGAAGAGCCCCTTAAAGGTGTTGTGACACCAAGGTAACCGCGGTCGGTTTCACAGTGCAGGCACTGTTGTGTACGTAAGAGTATTGACGTAAAATTTACTTTTCTACATGTCGTTGATCGCGAGATACAATCACCTGAGGAAACTTCGGCTTCAAGCTCTGACGTCAGAGGAGCCAGCGCCTCATATATTCTTATTGGATCACGTAAGCACGTAAGCACCACTCCCGCGACCGCCTCATTGCTGTGATGCACGCCGTGATGTCATATCGGAATTAATTTTGGTATTCGCGACTTTTCTACATGTATCCTTGCGCTGTATTGCAGCAAAATTTGATCGCAGGCTCAGAACGTTTGTAATGAGCGTATTCTGCATCCCCGGCGTAACATGTTCATGTGTTACAGCGTGTTTTAGTGGGAAACGCATTGAACGCTTTCCTGACATCTTCGCGACGTGCACACACGCGGCGTTTGGGTCACCTCAAAAAAATAAACAAATAAAATAAAAAGAAACATTACTCAGTGCGCGCCAAATGTTTCTCGCGATGATTCCACTGCAAATATTCGCACGTGTCTCAGAACTGCCCTATTCCGCGAATGCGAGAGCAGAGAAGTTCGGTGTAAGACGTGCATGTAATAAGGATGCATGTGATTGAGTTCTGCAATATTATAAACGAATGAAGAACACAAAGCGTAGAAGATAAGGGCATCGGAACATGCTGTAACATGTAATAGTTGAGTAAATACGGGTGGAGGAACAGAGCGGAATTGGTGCTCGTCGTTCGCGTCGCCTTTATGGCAGACGTATGGCATACGTTTGGTCTCCCCGCTGGCAAGGTCAAATATTCACATGAAGGAGCATCTTCAACACGCATGAGACATGGACAAGAACACGCACAACAAGCAGATCTGCTTTACTAGCAACTAGGTAACAGATTACAACACAGGCATTTCTTTTATACTTGTAGAACATTTAGGAACACACGTGCGCATGATCAACGCCTTCTTCTGCAAAACTGTCACCGTAGAGTCAACTTTTCCGGAAGAGTTTCTTTTCTTTCCTTTCAACTTGTCCAGAGAAGAGAGACGATGATTGTAAGGTTGAACCCTATCGTTTTCATATGTCCGTTTTCAAAAACTCTTTTTTCCCCCTAAAACAGTTGAAGAATGGAATAGACTTCCACGTGACCTTGTTTCTTCTTCAAGTGCCATTTTTAGTGAAAAGTTATGCACGTGTGTGTCAGAATGATTGAATTCTTGTGATTGTGTCGTCATTGAGTTATCTCCTCTCCCCTACACAATGCCACTTAGGTGGAGCAGTAGGGTATTGTAAATAAATCAAATAAAAATAAATAAGAGTCTTGTTGTTCGTGTTATTGTCCCCGTCTCCTGCTGCTTGAAGATGGTCGCTGAGTAGCAACTACCCCACTTCGCAAGTGTGATCAGTTTCATTCGCATGAAGGGTGACGTCTTGCAAACACCTCGAAGGCGCTGTAGAGCTTTTCCATTGACATCTTGGCTATATAATGAAGATAGCACTTTCAAGGTTATCTATTTATTCGTGTACATACAATACGAAAATACCTTTCACTAGGATACACAGCTGCCAATAAGAGTAAGTTGGCTCCCTCTAAGTAGGTCATACCTTTTGTAATATTGGTACACATTAGCGGGGACAACCTACATAAGCACTATACGTATGTGCGGTTGAGATTTATCCGCAAAACCTTTATGGAAAGTGATCAGCGGGCAGAGTGCGGTCCAGAACACCATCCTCGCCGACCACCCGTTTTTTTTTTTTTTCAATCACTCCATCACTCCCGTCAAACCCCCTCCCCCACGCTGGACATCTCTTACTCCGACCCAACACCCTTCTCTCTGATCGCGCGATTACTTCCCCATGCAAAGAATACACAGATGTGCCTTGAAACTATTTGTATTTACACAATTCAATCAATTCAGCATATCAAATTAAACGCTTTCACTACACGTAGACAAGATACACACTATAACAACATTCCCCTAACCACAAACCAACCGACGACTCCCGTACGTCAGACACTTGCAACCCCAAGCAGCACACAATATTGGACCCATATTGGACTGCGCATCGGCGATACGGGTCCAATATGGGACCCGTTTTGCCAGGATTTTCCCATATTGGCTCAAACTTGGCAGTATGGTCCCCATATTGCTAAGTTTAGAGCAATATGGGGAAAATGTGGGCAATATGGGCTCCAAATTTGAACCAATACCCTGCTGGAAATTCAAAATAAAGCAGAAATCTCATTCGGTTTAAGTGGATATCACATTCACAATTCTCAGTGAAAGTGACCAAAATTCCTCATTCCGAATCGACAATTTTGGACAAATACTAAAAACAACAAGAAGTTAGTGGGTTTCAATGAGAAATCATTGTAAATGTCAATGGGAACGAAGTGGAACGGCGCTCAGTCGCACCCATTGGAGGTCAGCTTAGTTTCTCATTGGCCAAATGCAGCAAGGATTTTCTCATTAAAGTCACATTGAAAATTATCATTGCCAATGCACTTTTTGAATGTGCAGTGACTATTATGTTGCATCAGAAAGCATGTTTTCAGATTAAAAATGAATTACACAAAATACCGTTCATGCGTGAACATTTATTCTTACACATATAACAATACAGTAGATGTGAAAATATTGCGAGTGGCAGACACAAAGGTGAAAGTATTTGTGATGTCTTCTATAAGAGCGAATATTCACGAAGCGGTTGAAAATCGCTAGCAAGACATAGTAAACAACAAGAATAGAAACCTAAATGAGCACTTACATGTTGTGAAAGCACTCTCCATTATCAACACACGCAACATAAATCCACAATGAGTAAGTTCTTAGAAATGTATCCCCATGTCCGAACAGTGCCGACGAAAAAAAAAAGCTCGGTGGCGTAATGCTCTTCTGGGTTTTGTAGGAGATTTCTAATGCCCCGTCCAGCTTGCCTTTCTTGCGTGAAAATTAAGGCCGTCCAGCTTCGTTGAAATTCCGTTTTGACCACCTGCTGACAAATGCCGACGCCCCTATGCCAGCCATGCCGTACGAGGGTAACCTTCAAGTAATACCGTTTGGAAAGATAATGCCAAAGGTGCTGGAACAGCAGCATGTCAACGTAAGTGAGCGTGAAAATGGATTGCATACCGTTGCACACAGCGCGGGCGGCATCGCACTGACTGCACGATCCTCCTCCCATCGACGGCCATAGTTCCTGTGAGAGCAGGGGTAAAAACATGTTGAAAAAAACGGGAATCCTTGACAAATTGACTACTTACCTTAGAAACGGATAAAATCTTCCAAATCAAGCACGAATGACGCCAACTGCTTGCGAGCGACCTCGCGCACATCCGAACGCTCCAACATTTCGTGAGAAACTGATTAATCCGTTGGTGGTGTTCCCGGCGGTTCCGGAGAACGCGTCCACATACATCCACTGAATCAGAGGCGGATTTAAGGGTCTGTCATGGGGGGTCTTAAGGAAATTTAGTGCTTTGCGGCACAGTATCATCCAGGAGATTGGGTTTTTACATAGGGAACACAGCCGTATGGGGGCTCCGCCCCCGCACTGAATCTTGTACGGAATGCATTAACAATAGCTTACAGTAAGAGGTGTCATACCAAGATACCACGGCACATGTACTTTTGAGGATAATGTCCCTGTCAGAAAAAACCATAAAGCTTTTTATGTGAAAGCGTATGAGTAGTATGAGAAAGCAATGAGCAACATGAGAAACGATATGTGCGGTGTAACGAAAGCTATGAGCTTTATGTGCAACGATATGAGCTCCATATGCAATGATATGAGTAATATGAGCTAGGTTATGAGCAGTAGGTGGAGGCAGATCTTGTGGTTTATGTGCAGGAATGAGCTTCATGAGAAACATTATGAGAAGTATGGAAATAAGGTGTGCTGAATGTGCAAATCCATATGCAGCATGAGAAAAGAAATGAGCAGTAGTGGTATGCAAATATAACACACCAGCCATATGTGAACGGATTATGAGCACTCGAAGAAGTTGATTTCCTGTCATCCTGTGAGTGTGTCCGTCCACTGTGGTTGCTGTGAAAGCTCACGTGAGCTGAAATTATTTCAAAACCAGACAATGATAACAAATTGGAATTCTTTTCTGTCAGGTATACATATTAGCAGTACTCGGATTTTATGTGCCCAATGGATACCAAAAATTGCATAAGGCTTTATTCAGTGCATATATCATGTTCACATTAAGATGTTGTTCCCTAAGTAAAAACAGGAAAATTACCCTGCGATTGGAGACAACAAGGTGGAAGATAAATTAAAGTGTACAATAAATTAATTTGGTGTGTGAGATGACAAAGAGGAGAAAAGGAACACCAAGTAATGAATACATGTTAAAATAATGAAGAACTGCACAACTGCACAATACAGATCTCGTCGCAAATCAGTGGCCGAAGTGATGCACTTAGCACACATTATTGAATAATGAGAAGTTGAAAATCAGGTTCCTGCTGGGGTGAGAAGCAGTTCCAAACAACAGTCAGTCCCGTTCAATAAGGTTGGGCAGATCACAAATATAGCTCGTGCCTTCACCTTTAAAGTCGATGAAAAGACAGACTTGGGAAACATCACTGGGAAGCAAAGGCTTCAGCTCTGACAATGGTGACACAAAGCACTTTTTTATGTGCATAGGAAGCGCAACAGCAGACTCCTCTGGTACAAGTTCCCTACACAACAACACAGTTTTGTCACAACTTCCAGCTCTTACAGTCATGATCCTGTCTATCCTCATGTAATCCACTGATTTCGTTATGAGCACACTGCTGTCAGACTTTTCTACCCTTTTGTATGCCTTGCTGTTATGCACAGTCCCATGCAGTACGAATCGGAAGTATTCAAGGGCGGATGTAGGACAAGTGCCACACACAGACTGCAGGGCCACGGCTTCCTCGGTTGTGAATGAAGTTACAAGTTTTGGTTTGCCCAGGAAGCATGCTTCACCCAAATAAGCGTGATTGTTCAGCCTTTTCTGTGTGCTAAAAAAATTGCACACATCTCGCGTCCTGCTGGACAGCGGCAATGACATCAGAAGGGTATCTACCTCTTGCTGTAGGGCTACTCTTTCTAAGATTTGCAACGGAACACCAGTACCAGCCTTCACCAGTTTCACTATACGCCCATTCCCCGACTCAAATGCAAATGCAGAATGAGCCCACAAAGGGCCGAGGTCACGTGCACTGTCAGCCAGGTGTAAGAGCTGGTGCACATTAAATGTCATTGCCGCTGCACCATATAGCTGTTCTACCTTGGACACAAATTGGCGCAGCAGATCATCTAGAAAGGGAATGCATAGAAATGTTTTAGTAAGAAACACCTGTCATTTTGAGGGACACGAAATGATTATACTATAAACTGATATACTGAACTAAATTCCAGATAACATCTGTTGAGTCTAAAAACAATATATCCTGGTTCTACTATACAAATTTGGTACCTTAGACGCTTCACAGGAGGAGGGGGAGGATGTCCTCACCCTCTCCCCAGTTTGTCTTCACATACATAGTGGTTAACCAGGGTGTCTACTAAACTCCAACCTTCAAATTCCCTGACTTTTCCAGGTTTTCACTGATTATAGCAAGCAAATTCCCTCACCAAAACGAAAGGGAACTAGGTGACTGCTGCTATGCTTTGATACAGATCATTCATAAAACAGATAATTTATTGAGCAATTAGTAAGATTGGCCTACTCTTCTGCCTTTGAGCTTGTCGTATTGGCAAATGCTACTCGCAGCGACGCTTGCTGTGGCGTGGCCGCTCAACCACTCATCAGCATTCGCGATTCACTGCACTTCGTGATGGCACTTGTCCGCGATTTTCCCTGACTTCAGCTCCCTGACAATGCCCTGACTTTTCCAGTCACATAAAAATTCCCTGACAATTCCCTGTTTTCTAGGTTGGTAGACACCCTGTTAACGTACATGGATAGTGTATTGACCATGCTGTTAAACGCTGAACTCTCAGATAAATTCTGGATTCGACCCTTATCATATCTGACCTAGCCCAACATATCAGAGAAGTTAGTTTAAATTTTGGTCTTACCTGCAATGCTAACCATGGGCTCATTGAGTTTCGCAGAAAGAAGAATGGCAGAAGCCTCTGACAGCTTTTTTAGGTGTTTCCAATACGGTGGTGGCAGCAGCCCCAGCGTACATGGAAGTACGTAAAACAGTAGCCAGTGACGCCACTCACTGGCCTTCCAGTCAGCTCTGTCATGCACGGAGCGTGGAAGCCTTGTAAAAATATGGGGTGGGCAGATGCTCATTAACCGCTTGTTTAGTGTTGACACTGTTGCAGGATCGCCTAGAAGAAAGTACGTACAAGTGTGCACTATTAAACACAATAGAAATTTATGCTCTTAGGCTGGAACACAGACGAAAAGACAGCACTCAAAGCCTCAAGTGCCTACAAACAATGAAAAAAAGATGTCACTAAAGAGTTATAGAACTCAAAACTCATATCTTCTGGATTACCGGTCCAGGGTTGTACCAACTGAGCGCAACTAACATACCTCCCCAGTGACTTCCAAAGGTGCATCATCTGAAGGGACAAACCATATCCATTCATTCCACTTTTACTCTTGCACATTTTCTTGCTCACCACATCGCATGAATGTGTATGTGCGTGAGGAAACGTACAAGTGTGAAAGTGGAACGAGCGAGCGACTCTATGTGATTTGTCCCCATAGATGCCGCACCCTTGAAAGTCGCTGGGGAGGCAGGTTAGCTTAGCTCAAATGGTACTGCCTTGGATCGGTAATCCAGAAGCTGTTAGCTCTCACTTCTGTTGCTGGTTAACTTTTTGGTGACTTCTTTTTCGATTTCATGTTAGCAGCGTGAAGCAACTGTAGCTATGAGCGGTGTACAGATATAGCGATAATACGAAGGGAACCCAGAGACAGGGGAAAGGAAACACGAAACACACACGATCTCAGACACAGCAACCCTTTTACTGAACAAACATAGAAAGTCAAGTTCCCAACAGTTTCCGTATGGGTGGCAAAGGTGAAATGGATGCAACACTAACACAATTCCCTCTCGCCTTAATCTCCTTGTATTCCGCTAAAAGGCGGCCAACCGGGTCAAGCACTTTCCCAAGGACAGTCGTCTCTTCCAAGAGGGGCTCACAATTGTGACACAGCTTCAAATGGGCAACAAGTTCTGAGTTCCCGGAAAGTGAAAGCGCATTCCTTCTGTGTTCAAGCAGCCTTGTGTTTAAACAACGCCCGGTTTGCCCTACATAACAAAAACCGCAAGCGAGCGGGATACAGTATACCATGCGATTATTGCAATTGACAAACTGATCCCTATGGGAAACACTGCATACAGACTTTTTTGACAGAAACGGCGTTAGCGAGCTAAGACGTAGGACATTCGAGAAAACAACTTGAATCCCAAACCTTTTTGCTACGGCTAAAATATTGTGAGATACAGCATGGTGATATGGTATAGAAACACGCGTCTTGGCCGACTGAGGTTCTGTGGAAGCATCCCTGGCACCTTCATTCATAAACCCAAGCAGTTTACTGTAGAGGAAGGGAGGTCGGTAACCCGCTTTCCTCAGTCGGTCAAACTGATAAGCAATACTCTGTGATACATAATGGGTGCACGACTTCTTCTCCGCTGAGTGCAACAGGGAAGAAGCCAACCCAGACTTTATCAACTTTGAGTGCGAACTGTCCGCAGGGAGCAGAGGTTTCGCGTTGGGTTTTCCGTACGCCCAGCACAAAACCGGGGACACATACAACCGAAAATCAAGAAACATAAGCATACCCTCCGTGGGGTTCTCTAATGAGAAGGTCAACTCAGGGGACGAAGACACCATCACATCGGCCGTTTCCATAACAAGCGATGAATCGGTGCCAATGATCAAAATGTCGTCAACATATCTTCTCGCACATATGAGATCAGATGAAAAGGTCCCCGGTTTTGTGCTGGGCGTACGGGAAACCCAACGCGAAACCTCTGCTCCCTGCGGACAGTTCGCACTCAAAGATGATAAGGTCTGGGTTGGCTTCTTCCCTGTTGCACTCAGCGGAGAAGAAGTCGTGCGCCCATTATGTATCACAGAGTATTGCTTATCAGTTTGACCGACTGAGGAAAGCGGGTTACCGACCTCCCTTCCTCTACAGTAAACTGCTTGGATGACTTTCTATGTTTGTTCAGTAAAAGGGTTGCTGTGTCTGAGATCGTGTGTGTTTCGTGTTTCCTTTCCCCTGTCTCTGGGTTCCCTTCGTATTATCATGTACCAGCTCGCCTGCGTCCTTGCACTTCTTCCGTTACAGATATAGCGAGATTGAAAGAGGACAGCAGGACGGAGTGGGGGTCAGAGGTGTTACTATGCGTCCTGGGCGTCGGTTGATGTAGGCTCGTTCAGAAGGGATTTATGTGACGGTCAAGCCGAACTATTATTGCGTGTGCGCCCGGTGCACTGAATCTGGTTAAAAGTCGAGGTGTGTGTGTGATAGTGAGGGCAGAGTACTCAAAACTCGCAGAAATCATTTCACAGTCCATTTAAGACTGGTCAAAACAAGAGCCGCTACTAATTGTCAAAAATATAGGTAGCAAGATCTAGTAGTAGTAGACGTAGTCGTAGTAGTAGTAGTACATAAGCTAGATGGTGTGCCGGAGCATGATGGCTGCCCTCTGGGAAGCGTGCAGTGTACAGGCCCTAGTGGTCGGCGCAAATGCCTTGATGGCTTGATGGACCGCGAGACACGAGCAGGTGATTATTCGGAACTGGAGCTGTGCTCCGAACCTACACAGATCTACAGTCGGAATGAAGGATATTCGGTCATCCTATTACATTGGCATCAAGGATGGAATCTAACCTAGCTGTTATCTAAGGTTATAAATGTGTGTTTATATACAACAGGTTCTTATTTACTTTCGGAAGGTGACATAAACAGTGAAAAACATGTGTTACACGGCCGCCGAACTTTATCCCACTTGTCTAGCCACAGCGTCATCTATTTGGATAAAGTCGAGTAATGTGAGGTCATATGCTTACCTATGTAAAAGTCATTTCCTGAGCTTGAAGATGACAGTATCACGTCCGTGATCTGCTTTGTGACACCCAAGAGAAGACAATGCATGTATTCAACTGATTGCCCACGGACCATGTCGAAATGCGGTAAGTTGAGCAGTGCGGAAGGCCCCTTGACACCACTGACTTGAACCCCGAACTCACTGGCCCACTTCATGTCTCTGAGAAGCATCTCATGTGTTCGTTTTGTCTCTGGATGTGCAGAGTACGGAAACCTTGTGGCACCTACAACAAAATTCCAGGTCACACAATGCACACATCACAAGACGCCAGCATGACACAGCATTTCAATAACAGAGTATGTATGATATGGTAGTGTGAGGTTACTGGCTATCATCATAATTACACAGAGCTGACCAGAAACAAACATGCATTATCTCTAACCCCTACTTAAATTTTGGAACCTTATAATTTACTTGTAACTAAAACTTCTAAATTACTGTGGAGGGGTAACGGATTTCAATACAAAATGTTACAGTAAAACGGTAATTACTTACCACTTAGACGCTCCCCGCGGATGAGGCACCTTGAGCATGAGAAGTAGCCAGAGTAGAGGTTGTGGTTTTGAATAGCTGCTCTTGCGGGGGCATCAACCGATGCACATAGCACAACTACATTTGAACGTATTTTTTCACCGTCACAGCTCCACTGAAGGGTCCCTATGCTGGAAACTTCCGTAACGAACTTGTCCATGAAAAGCGCCATGTTTGGGTGAGTTTTCCCAAACCATAGCCCACCGAGCATGACGTTTTGAAAGCGCACCTTCGGAGGCATTTCATTAATGATGAACTGTATAGGCCATATAGACACTTTAGAGCTTTTGGAGATCGGACTACCATCTGTGTTTATAGTTAATGTCAGATCAGTTTGTTTAAGGGCACCTTTGTCTTGCAGCTGCTTATATAGCTGTCCATCAACTATGTCTACAGGTGTGTTGACATCTTCATATGAGACTTGCTTCTTCATGGTACTGTAAATTTGAGTGCTATTCTTGTGCAGCAGGAACAGCAATTGTTTACGAACGTCCATTGTGCAAAAGAAGGAACCATCTTTTCTTAGCTGAGGAAGAGAAGTGTTGGCACCACACACTGAACACTGAATTCCGGCACTGTTGGAATTAATGTCTAGCAAGGCACTGCACCCACTACAGTAGTAAAACTGCCTGGCAAGATTTTTCGTCCTCGTCGAGAAAAGTTTGCGAAAAAGGTATTTGCTTTGAGGAACTGCGTCGCCGAAGCCAAAAAGTGCGTTTATTAGGTGTAGAAGGTCCTCTACAGCCCTCCACGAAAGGTTGTGTGTCACTATGTACGACATCACCATCATCAATGCTTCACTTTTTGTTGTGGTGGAGTTCGGTAACGTCTCAGTCCCAAGCGCTCGAAAAACATCAGAAAGGTAATCCGCCGTGTCACATACGGGATCACCCTCGCAGTCATTATTCACATTTGCTAGGCTGTCTTCATCACATTCAAAAGCAGGCCGCTGGATATTTGTTTCGTGCTCCAACTCGTCATCACTCAAAATCAGCTCTTCATATGAATTACGGGCGTTGCCTTGTGGCTGAAAACTAGTAGAAGGGAGAGCTTCTTCGCTTTCATTTGTTTGCACATCATCACAAACTCGAACCCCAAAAGAACCAGATGTCCGAGAAGAGGAAGCTTCGATGTTCTCCTTAGAACTGCGTTCTCGGTACAGTCGTGTGGAAGGCGGAACATCAAATGGTGCATCTTTCGACAGGTATACTTTTCTGCGTTTCTTGCAGCGGGAATCCATTTCACCGCTCGCCCCTCAAACTACGCCGAACGAGTAACCGTAAACCGAGTAACTTCCACGGAAACAAAGGAAAGCAATCGCCAACACCGGAACCGGAACCCTGTGCCTCTGCGTTCTACGAAGTAGATCGCGTTCACGTTAGCATTGTGTGCTGATGCATTTTTACCTTATTGTTATTTCTCATTCAAAAAGTAATTACTAATTTCAGAAAGTAAAGAAATGTACTTTTTTAGAATTTAATGAAACTTTCCTGTCTGACCAAAACCGCCAAAACAGCCGGCTAAGCCAATCCGAGCCAGCCAGCACGTTGTGTGTTTGCGTGCCTTTTGTGTTGTGGCGTTCGTCATTGTTCTTGGGCTTCGCGTTCGCGCTTCGCTTCAAATCCTAGTTCAGTTCAATGTTGGCGTACGTACGGTATGCCGATGGCGCAAACGGCATCCTCCCAACCACCCTCATCAAAAACTTCGCGCCCAAACATGTTAAAGACTTCAAGAAAGGGGAAAACATGAAGGCGTTTTGGTTCCGAAAGTGCGACAACCAAATGCAAGGCTTCTACGACGCCGAGGTTAAGGTATTAGCAGGTAATGTGCGAGCTTCTTTTTCCTTCATCTTAGCGACTCCAGTGTTGTGTAGGATCAGTCTTTTCTCGAGTGTAACTTTCATCTTTTTTTTTTTGTACAGAAAACATGGGTTTGCTGCTGCAGGAGCTTCATTCCCAAAGGCTCGCGGTCCCTGACAACGATTTCATCTTCTCGGATGAGGATGTGAACATGGACTTGATACCCGTAAATATATATATTTCCTTGGTGATACTTAGACCCGGTTTTACCAACGCCGGTTAACGCTTGAACCGAGATCAGCGGTCCCGTATTCAATATAACGCTTAACTCGGCTTCACTAAAGTGAGTTACTGTGACTGAAACATCACGTCGTCAGCGGACGTTTCTAAAGCTTTTTTGTGGAGTTGACGTGTTAGTAGATCACTATATAGCTTAAAAGTTAACCAGCGTTCGTGAAGCCGCGTCTTACCGATGTTTATCTAAGACGCAAGACAAACGCGTCTAAAGCACGGAAAGGAAAATATTTCCGCTATCACGTTGCTGGTCAGTAACGTCGTAATATACAGACACAAACACGAAGTCTCAACGTGAGACGTTTGAGACTTCGTCTTTGTGTCAGTCTCTTCGTGTTCCCTAGTCTCGGGGTTTTTACATTATGCACGTAACATGAAAAACGGTTAGGAGCAACTAAGATGTATTTGAACAAGAACTTTTGAGACTGCACTTCTTCAGGTCACAAAACTAAGTGCAACACAAGTATATAGCCCAAGACAAGATACAATAAGACAGGTTTCCAGAACCAAGTAAACAGAAAAACAACCAGACAGATAGTAATACAATGCATCACGTGAGCAACCGTCACATAAGAATCCGACAGTGTACGGGTAAATGAGACATTGGGAGAATTGGGGTTCAAAAGATTTGGTGCTGAAAAAAGGGGGGCCCTCCGTTTTTTCAGCTCCGGGGGCCGTGGCCTCCGGGGCTGAAAAACGGCTTCAGGGCCACTGTCTGATTCGGAGAATTGGGGTTCAAAAGATTTGGTGCTGAAAAAACGGGGGCCCCCTTTTGAACCCCAATTCTCTGAATGTCTCATTTACCCGTACACTGTTTGTTTCTTATGTGAGGGCTGCTCACGTGATGCACTGTATTACTGTCTGGTTGTTTTTCTGTTTACTTGGTTCTGGAAACCTATTTTATTGTATCTTGTTTTGGGCTATATATACTTGTGTCGCACTCAGTTTTGTAACCTGAAGAAGTGCAGTCTCTTGCACGAAAGTTCTTGTTCAAATAAATCTTGGTTGCTCCTAACTGTTTTTCATGTTACGTGTGTGATTCCCTCTTTGCGGGCTCCTTGACAGTGTTTTTCTTTTTTTCCCCTTTCCGACGTATTTTTACATTACGCATCACCTTCACCAGCTCGCTTGCTTCCTAGCCATTTTTTTTCGTCGTAATATACTTCTCATGCTATGACAATCGTAACATTCGGCAACAACTGTAGTAGCAGCGCTCTTTGCTCATATGTATCTCCTGAGGCATTTTCATTTAAAAGTCGTAGCCGGCACCATATTTCCTTTTGTTTTGGTCAGGGCAGGGCAGGGGCGCCGTCAAATGGGGGCAAGGGGGGCAGTGCTTGGTGCAATGCGTAACGAACCTTCTGTTCCTCGTTAATTAGATGGCTGGCTTTTCATGTGAGCAGTAACAGGGGACTGGCATGGCCTGCTGTATAATTATGCTGACTAAGGATATGTGTTTTGTATTATATAATCACAGGATATGACTACCTTAAAAGTATGCCTTAGACAGCATCATTCACTACACCATAGGGATCTTGAGTCCCAGAGAGACAATTTGTCATATGTAGTGATTTTTGTTAGTGATTATTTGGTTTTCTGATACATATTTGACATGAATTTTTTCATACACTGCACACATTTTACATACATATTTTCATTACATGGTAACTACAAAAAAAAAAAATGTTTGAGATTCATGCCCATGCGATCCATGTCGCAAGTTTTTGTTCTTGCGCATTTTCACAACGTGGTGTTCTGATAGGAAAGTAACAGCCTCAAGACCCACTTCGCCATTCTTCTGTTCCTCTTTATTTCATTGATGCACAGCCCTCACCCTCATGCCGTCTAGTAGGCCCAATACCGTGAAGCTGTTACGTTTTCGATTAAAACACCTTGTAGTGAAACATGTGAAAGAACACATAATTCCAAAACGCGTAATGTTGTGATAAAGTTTCCTTTTGTGCTCCTACATGAGGAAAATTATGCAGTTTTGGTTCTTGTCTGTTATATCCATATTTACCCCTCGAATTAAACAAAATATTTGCTGTGAATCATTTTTAAGAACAGCATTTTATTCCTGTCACTATTTAGCGTGTTCAAAATCTCGAAGTTGTAAGAATCATTGGTCGAGCAGGGTGCTGAAAACGTGTTTTTATCAATTTCAATCAATACACCGCGAATAAAAATGCGTTCGCAGTAATTTTGCAGGAAATTGTCATCGTGATGCACATATTGATACATATTGTGGCTATTCAAACCCCTGTTTTCAGGTTGCGTCACAGGCAACCATTCCCACGAAGAAAAAAGCATTGCAGAAGAACATGAGGACTGCAAAAAATCTGCAGCTGAAAAGCATCCTCGGGAAAAGACACACAGTCAGCTCCTCTCCTGCAGAGGAAGATGCTGGACGCATCAGGTTGCTAGAGCTAGAGAATGAAGAATTGAAGGATAAGCTGCGTTGTGCTGAGGAAATGTTGCTCCAAGAACAAAAAGGAAAGCAGGAGCATGCAGAGCTGTCACGGGACCTGACGAGGGCTCTCTTGGAGAAGATTGGTAATGTTGTTCTCACGGCCGGCGAGAGGGTGGGGCAGCCGGGGATGGTGCCCTTGGGTCAGGGCCACATCAAGGGCCCAAGGGCTGTCATAACCATGTAAAGCAGAAATATTTGAATGTGTTACTGAGACATGAGGAGGCAGCCTGGGCATGACCTTTCCCTGGGGCCTGTGATTTCTCTCACCAGCCCTGGTTGTTCTGGCTACTGGGCTGTATTATTGTGAACTGAATGATGGAAGAAAGGTCCTCAGGAGTGGGATAATTGAAGGATGCAACTGGGTGGGACGGGGGGCATTGCAAGACTTATATTGTGTTTGCCTTTTGTGTTTAATTCCCTAATTTGCAACACCACTGAGTAACAGTGAAAACTTTGGATTAGTTAGCATACCTGCCAACTCTCCCGATTCATCAGGGAGACTCCCGGATTTAGACCGCTTTGTATGGTTGTACGACCGAGAAGCATATCTCCCGGAAAATGCAGTTTCGCCCTCAAAATGCAGTTTCACCTGCTTTTTGTTGTCAGTCTTCACAGACATAAACGTCAGTCCAATACCAGCCCTATTGCCATCGGCGTCGCTGCCGCTTCCTGGAGAGTTCTAAGTTCCAGTGTTTTGTAGTTCTAGCACTTCAAGTTTCCGGGCATTTCTTTCTTTCTTTCTTACTTTCTCCGATATAAAATAGCAAGTCCATTTTCCAACAAAGTACACCCCCTTTTTAAACCTCCCTAATTCGGATGTTCCTAAGTTGGCAGGTATGAGTTCGTGAAAGCACTCCGGTAACAGAACGCAAAATCAATGGCGACTACAGTAAGAGACTCAATGAGATAATCCCTCTCATTTCATGCTCATCTCATTCATATTTGCTGCTTTTCATATCGGGGAATGCTGCAGGTTAATCTGTTATCGTGATTCTGAACCAGATTTGCTCACTCATGTTTCTGCTGTCCCTTTTTAGATGTACTGTACTCATTGCACAAATGTGCAAGTATGCCTGTACCTGCTGCACACACAGGAACCATTCCAACCTCAGAAGTCACTATGCAGGTAGCCTCAGAATCACATGACCACATCACCTTGACCCCCCCACCCTACCACCATGACCCCCCCCATACCGCCATGGGGTCCACTTCGGGACAACAGTGCCAGGTAAACATCATTAAGGCATCATGATTACTGATGCTAATTTTGTATCTTATATATAGCCTTGTTGTCCATAACCTGTTCATGGCACTTGTAATAGTGTTATGCTTGTGGGTTCGCTTCTTTGCAGCAGGCTGAAGGACAGATTTCGCCGCTAAGTGACGACTGCGAAACCGTCCCCATATTTGCCACAATAGATAATGAGGCAAGTGAACTCTGTTTGAAGAACTTCCCTGCACAACTAATCACATGATTCGGGGTCGTTTCCAGCTTCCTTCGTTTCTTTCTTTCTTTCTTCTTTTTTTACAAATGAAGCCTTTGTTGTTTCAATATTAACTACGGCTGTATGAAATTCAATTCATTTAAACTTACTCAGGTAGACATGGTATGCCAGAGCTGGACACTGAGCTGGACTAAAATGAAGCGCAGAACGGTAGCAGATGGTGTGCACTCGGAGTGTGAAAATGGTTAGATAACTTACTTCAACAACTCTTCCTCTAGAGGACCCAATCTATCACAGCTTTTATATTTAGATAATTTTGTTACTTTGTGGTTTTGGTAAACTGCTAAAATTGCTTTTGGGGTTAAGACCACAATGAGCTGTCCAGCTAGAGCATGTAAAGAAATAACGTTCTGAGCAGCAAGTAATCTCATCAGGTTTTTGTGCATCTTATCATTCTGCATCACTCCATGCCAAACGTACCGAGGGCATTGCTCGATCCCCTCAGATCTTCATGAAAATTGTGTGGACTGTGTATAATATTTTCCTGCAATTTTGAAGTCCAATTACTAATTGTCTTGAGCTGACAGCCCTTCCAAGTTTTGCTAAATGGTGCAAACCTTATTGCACATAAGATTTTTTTTCTGTAGCTTCCACGAAACTCTGACACATTCTGTAAACTGTCAAATATGCTGGAAGAATGGGTTCGTGAAACCTATGTATACAAATTCACATTACGTATAATTACAGTAGTTTTTCTTAGCTGCAAATGTGGCGAAACGAATGTGATATTACTTTGGACTGCTGAGTGTCTGTCCTTAGCCTGAGCATCACGCGACAGCCAACACCATACCTGTCATCTCTCCAGATTCATCTGGGAGACTCCCGGACTTAGACCGTTTTGTATGATTGTACGACCGAGAACCAAGTGTCCCGGAAAATGCAGTTTCCACCTCTATATCTCATACACCTGGTTTATGTCTGTCCTCAGTCCTCACGGACATGAACGTTAATCCAATACCAGCCCTTTCGTTCTTTTGAGAAAGTGTCGTGGCCTTGTCACAGCCAGACACCCAGATAATCTCTTGGAGAGGGCATTGTGTGTTGCTGCAAGGCCTGTGCCTTATAACTCTGCAGCTGTGGTCTGGGGGTCGTAACTTGGGGTCAGGCGTGTTCCTGGAACCTGTAGAAATAAAAGCTTCCGAACGTCGGCTTTCTCCTAAGAATAGCAAGTCCATTTTCCAACAAAGTACCCCCCCCCTCCCAGTGCTTTTGAAGTCACCCTAATTCAGATGTTCCTAATTTGGCAGGTATGCAACACACGTACAAAATCACATGTAAAGAAATATGTCTCAGCTGTAACGGAGTAAAGAATTTCAGAATTTTACCGAAAATTCTTAGGTTCACCCCTAAAGCTTTCGTTGTGGGGGATGGGGAAGATAATTTGACAGTGCAGACAGTTAGTACAACAATTCTTCTCAAGCATGTCCAAAAATCTGCAATATTTTCTAAATGTGGGAAATTAATTTTTACATCTCACACATTGTGCATGCTCACGGCGCCCTTGCTGTGACTCTTGCGTTCATTCAAGAGAAGGAGCACAGTTACACTGCATTTTTCTTTTTCTTTTTTTTAATATTTTCATCTCTTGTGCCATATAAATAAGAGAAAATGCAAGTTTATGACATTACTACAGACTTGCTGCACATTCCGATCTGGCTAGAGCCAGTGCGCATTGGGTTTTATTACACCAATCCGGTGATGTTGCAGTCGAAAGAGCTTGATGTTAACATTACTTTTAGTTTGAGGGAGAACTGAGGACTGGATGAACGTAGGACAGACTCACGAATCAGTAGGGTTCCGAGTTTTCTGAGTTTTCATTTTGGAAAATTTGGAGGGTGCTTATCTGAGTTTTCAACTTTTTGGAAATTCAGGGTTTCTCGGAGGATTCAAAACTCTGAAAAATGAATGTTGCAGATTTCAGAGTATTGCGGAGCAGTCGTCGCACAGACAATGCAAGGAAAAGTGTGCAAAAGTGACTGGGACCACACGATATAACGCACGCAGTAACCCAGAGCTATTGAAGTACAAACAAGCGTATTTGCACAAATTGTGAATGGTGCCCAGACTCAAAATGAGTAGAAGCTGTGACGAACACGGAACTGTTCTGTTTCAGAACTGTTGTACTAACCGTGTGCACTGTTGCAATGTCGGAAATTTTCCACCCCGGCCTCCACTGCGCAAATGTTAGAGGTTAACTTTTAGCAAAATTTGCGTTTTCATTTTTTAATCTAAAACCGTTAACTAAGAAGTACATTTTTGTATGCGGCTTGGCACAGGTATTGGCTACTGTGTGATTTTTTTTTCATGACAATCGCATACCCTGCACTCACTCATTCATTTATTCCCATATATAACATATCTACAAATGACAGTGCGTCCAGTAGCAGAGCTATAGGGAGAGGGCCTTACTTTCTTTAGAGCTATACAACAAACATCACTAAAGCCACAGTATTAATTAACACATAGCAATTAATTAAAGTCTCAGGATGAATGATTAGCAGACTGAGTAAAAACATCAGCAATGATTACTCTAACGTAATCACTTTATTTGTATTTTTATGCCGTATTCATGTCTCAGAAAAAGGTGTAATTATACGCAGTGTGAATTTTCATGCATAGGTTGTATGAAACCATTGTTTGTACAAAGTTTACGACTTATAAAACACTTCTGAGTTTCGTGGAAGCTTCAGAAAAAAATCTTATGGAAAATAGGGTGTGCCACATTTAGTGAATGCTCACTATGTATAGAACTTACACAAAAAATAAGTGACTATGAGGCACTAGGGGCAGTACCTTGAACCTCATGGTTACAAAATGAGAATTTGGTAACAGAAATTCAAACAAATTAATATAGGCATCTAATAGCTATTAGCCGAACATATAGCACTATCCTTCTTCATGAGCAAGAAAAAACATAAATGCTTGCACTGCTTTATTTTGCACAATACTTCAATGTGGCATCCAAAGATTCAGAAACAGCTTTTACTTCAGACATCTTTCATTACTAATTACTAGTTCAAGTTTTTGGTGCTTTATTGTTGCCCGTCTATACATGTTTATACGTTTATAATTCTCAGGTTCACTCAACTTCTTGCAGATTCATCTGGGAAACAATGTTTTCCTACAGTCTGACAGATTCAAGTGGATTTTAAAAGCAAGAAGCGACGCTGCATTCTGCAAGGATATGGCGCGAGCTTTGTGGGATGTGGGTAACTTGGTGAACCGCAGCGTCACTGGGACAGCTTGTCGGCGATTTGCAAAAGAAGGAAGCAGCGCGAAGGAGGCTTTAAGTCCACAAAAGCTACAGGCTATATCAAGTAAGCACGCCTCACTGTGCTGTTCAGTTCCAAAGATTACAGTGTTGTTGCATTGACATGTAGATTTTGATCCCTTTGGCACAAAAGTGAATTTTCTGTGTAGTTGAAAGTTCATTGCTGACGCATCCTATCTGTGCTTTTACTCGCTCTTGTTCATGTTTTCTCGGCTGCCTAGCAAACATTATGGACTACAATATATTTTTCAGTGAATACGTGTAGCATTCAGCCAAAATAGTACTTTACTGCGAAACCCGCACACTTGTTGAAACACAGCTTTGACATGGGTCATTCCAGGCGAAATGATCCAATGGGTGCGCTCGACCCCCCACAATTTTGGTTAAAAAAATTACCACCCATTCCTTACGACAGGAAAAGGCATGTGTCCAAGATTTACTCGAAAATATTTGCCCGCTCAGAATTTACGCCGGGTCAAAGTTTCTAAGAATGACGTAAACCATACCGGGAAGTAAGTAGACTAGTGGGCAGAATATTGCAGCTGGACAGGTTTTTGTGGTGCAGAACGAGAGAGCAGGGTCCAAATAATGTGCCAAGGTTAAAATATTCCCGCTTGTTCCACATTTGACCAGTCAAACGGACCCCATTCGCGGGGCTATTTCGTCCTCTTTTGGGCCTCGCTAAGGACACTTTCCAGATTAGTGAAAAATCCAAGAAAAAATGAGCATATTAACCACTCCCAATACCATAAGTTAATTTATTTTGAAGATTCAATTCGCAGTAGTGTTTGCTACATTTAATCTCAAAGTTTGAACTTTGTTCAAAGTTCGGTGATTTTGATGCGAATTTTGAAAATGAAGCGGTCGACGGGGAGCAGTAAAAAAGTACGCAGATGATAGCTCGAAATGCAAAGCAAAACATATAGAAAAAGTAAAAAATTACTTTTCCATAAGCGCGAGAAAATATTTTTTATGTCAGACATGGTCCGTACGGATCGTGCGGGTATACTGACGGGCGGCTCTCGTAGCCGTGGTTTGCAGAAGACGCCTGCCGGCTGGGTGACAGCTGTACCGTAGTAGTTCTGGACCTTCCTTTTTAAAAACCTAAATTGTCTCTGTTGATATCATTTGTAATTCAATCTTCGGCGTTCAGTCGTCGCAGTAAGAGAAATGCACAACGGTCCGTGAAGTGGTAATGGCGGTGGCGCTGCGCTCACAGGGGGAATAGGCAGTTTTCGCCCGTTTCCACAGCATCAGCGGCAGGGGAAGACTGGCCATAGGACTCACCGCGAAATTTCCCGGTGGGCCGGTGGGGCTGGATACACATGGGCCGCTCAGAAGGCCGCTTAAGTGGGCCGCATAGTGCTAATCACTACCAGTGTCACGAGTAAATGCTTGCCTGCGCAGTACCACCTCGATGCGGTAATTTGTGCCGACGTTATCTGTGAATGCACGTTGATGCTGTGGAAGGGCGAAAACAGCCTATTCCCCCTCACAGCGCAAAGCCACCGCCCTCACGACTTCACAGACCGTTGTACCCATGTTTTACTGCCACTATTGGACGCTGAAGAAGTAATTACAAATGATATTGTAGAGGAGGTGGTATTCCTCTACATGAATCCTGACCGGCGATGATGGAATGTCCCAGCGGGCAGATGGACGTGGCCCCACGCTACACATACATTTGATCAAATTGATGTCTTCTTGCTAATGAAAGGGTTATGTTCTAAAAATTTGGAGTGTTTCTAGCAACATCTTTAAAATGCTAGTGTTTCCCTTCGAAACGCGTACACCATAGAGCTAGGAGAGGACCAAACATCCTGATGAGTCGCTGATAATGAACATTTGCATTTGCTGAGCATTTTACAGGGGTTAGATACTTGTGGGTACCACACTGCAAAGCCTTGAAGAAACAAATAAATGCAACGGTCTAAGTAATGAACATGCATATGGGGGAGGTGCCTGCTCATGAGAAGGTCTACAATTCCACGAAAAGCTATATACAGCTGCCATGCTTCATTGCCATGCACATCTGCCATGCCATACATGATTGTCTGTTTGTCGTCTGTGCATGTTTACACACATATTGAATCACCTTGATGTGCATACATATATGGACCTCAATGTGGTTATATGCAATATGCTGGTAATTGTGAATACACAGTTACCAGCATATTGCCATGAACCCAGCAGTTTTATTCAGCGTTACACCCTTTACACCCCAATTGCCATGAGGGTGTTAAAATACACCTTAAAAGGTGTGCACCATGAACATTTTGATTTACACCCTTTAAGGTGTAAAACGATTTACAGTGTAGGACGGTGCCGGTAGAACTGGCTGGCAGGCGCGGCAGCAGAGGCGTGTCGTCGTCGTCTTCCACGGGCCGCCACATCATCAACACAGACCATTTCGATTCTCAAAAAGAAAGGTTCAGAACCGGTAGAGCTGTCACCCTGCCGGCAGGCATCTTCTGCAAAGCACGGCCACGCGAGCTGCCCGTCAGTATACCCGCACGGTCCGCATGTACCATGTCCGACATGAAAAAATATTTTCTCGCGCATATGGAAAAGTAATTCTTTAGTATTTTTATATGTCTTGCTTTGCATTTCGAGCTATCATCTGCATACCTTTTTACTGTTGCCCACCGACCGCTTCATTTTCAAAACTGGCATCGAAGTCACCGAACTTTGAGTAAAGTTCGAACTTTGAGATTAAATGTAGCAAACACTACTGCGAATTTACTCTTCAAAATAAACGAACTTATTGTATTGGAAGTGGATAATATGCTCAATTTTTCTTGGATTTCTCACTCACCTGGAAAGTATCCTTAGCGAGGCCCAAAATAGGACGAAATAGCCCGGCGAATGAGGTCCGTTTGACTGGTCAAATGTGGAACAAGCGGGAATATTTTAACCTTGGCACATTATTTGAACCCTGCTCTCTCGTTCTGCACCACAAACACCTGTCCAGCTGCAATATTCTGCCCACTAATCTACTTACTTCCCGGTATGGTTTACGTCATTCTTGCAAACTTTGACCCGGCGTAAATTCTGAGCGGGCAAATATTTTCGAGTAAATCTCAGACACATGCGTTTTCTTGTCGTAAGGAACGGGTGGTAATTTTTTGAACCAAATTATGGGGGGTCGAGCGCACCCATTGGATCATTTCGCCTGGAATGACCCACATTGCAATTTTTCTTGGAATATGTGGTTGTGGTTTGTGTTGGCAGCAGGTGGAGAGTTTTACTTCATTTTAATATTAGCTGTATGTATGTAGAGGACAAAAAAAATGTTAAGTTTTCTCTAATTATACCTCGGTCTTATAGAAGTTTTCCAGTAACTGTCTCACACAGAGCACTTGAGAACAAAAATACCTGGCCTGCTGCAGCTGAAATACGAATTTGAAAAAAAAAATTGGCAAAAAAATTGTTTTATTGAAATTGGCCAGGATTGAATTGAGATAAGGGGGTAGGGGTTCACAGCCAAGAAATTTTAAAGGTGTATAACACCCAACATCCCTTTTCATAAAGGACTGGTAAGAACATACATTTTTCGGAAACTGCTTATTAACCTTGCCAAGGAGCCTGGAGGACCTCATTCCAGACGTCACTTCCTAATGCGTAGTGATCTCTACAATTATTATTGTTACGTTTAGTTCAGTCAAGAAGTGGGATCGATCATGACAGTTTGAAGCTGTGTTATGTTGCTCCCTTGCAAATTAAGCTGCTGCTTATTCTACTGCGTGACATGAGAGCTTCAATTAAAAACAAAAGGGGAGCATCTCAGAGTGGAGATCCAGGTGCATCTCGCCCATGCCATTGCCCCAGCTCTGTGGCACTCCTAAAATAAAACATCCTCAGTACGCTTGATGCTTGATCCTGGGTACAGATGAACTATACCTCAAGACCAAGGGTCTCATGAATGAGGTTGTATATGTGCCATTCTAGCTGTGTGTAAGTGGTATAGGCAGGGCAGGCAGCGTTGACTTGACAGTGTTACGATTTTCGTGACAGTCACTCTCAGTGTTTCCCTCGCCCTCAAACCCAAGGCACTGTTTATGTTGTTCTAACACAGTTTGTATGCTGTCTTACAGACGCCTTCTCAAAGTACGTGGAAAACAAGCCGACAGATGTGTCACCAGAGTTACGTTCCAAAAAAGTCAAGCAGCACCTTGCTGGGTTTTTGAGGGACCTACGCAGAAGCAAAAATAATCGAGCTTCGGCTGAGAATCCAAGTCAAGCTGTCATTAACTAAACTCAATTTGCAATTCAATTTGCAACTCAATTTGCAACTCAGTTTGCAATTTTTTTGTGGGACTTATGTGCAATAAAAAGTATTATTTATTTCAGAATGCCTTTTCCTGTTGTGCACCTCACCAGAAGTGTTTGGAATGCTCATAAGCAATATGTGCCTGTATGTGACCTTATGAGCACTACACATAAGGTAGGACCTTATGAGGTCACATACAGGCACATATTGCTTATGAGCATTCCTCATAAACTGCCTTTCTATGAGCAGTGCTCATAAGTTCACATATGAGCTCATATGCCTATGTGAATGCTCATTCAATAAACACATATAGAACTTTTATGAGCTTTCACATAAAGAATTCCTTATGGTTTTTTCTGACAGGGGTGTTCAGAAACGTTTGAAATGATGCTAACTATTTTCAGCTCGCACGAGCCACTATGTGGTGCGGCACGGAAATGTATTACAACGCGCTCTCCTGGCTATATCGCGGGCGATGGTGTGCTCGCCTCCTCAGCTGATTTGTTCGGAATAAATTTTAATTTCAAATCTTTATTCAAGTTTCACTCGCAATATTTTTGACACGATTCGCGTTCTGGGATTTCATTTGTTTGAATTGGTTAGAGTTAGTTCATCCTCAACACGAACGTACGAAGTTCTTCCTAATCATATATTATTACTTAATTCGAGAGTGATGATGTACCGTTGGTCACCATTACGCTCGTTCCTTCAGCAACTGACTTCTCAATTATAGTAGTGGCGGCAGTGCAACATATTGAATCCCATTTTTATCAATTGGAAATCCGTTTCTCATTGATACACATTAGGCCAGTTCGTCATTCCATCTATTGGCGCAGTCTGCGATAGACAACATGTCGGATCTCATTAAATCAATTCGAAATCAACATTTCTCATTGACGCCCATTAAGCCAATTCGTTGAATTGGTTTCCTACTTCGTTGAAGAGGTATTCGCCACACAACACGGCGGAGCCCGGTTTTGCGAAAGCAGCTCCCCTGCTTAACATCCAATTCAGTCAATGAGAAAGAGTCGGCTTTCACACGTTGAACGAATTTGAAGTCTGATTTCTCATTGAATCTCATTAAAATTTGGGGAAGAAATGAATGAGATCGTGCCTACTATTTCCAGCAGGGTATGGGGAAAATGTCGGCAATATGGGCCTCATATCGCCCATGTACACCCTGTATTGACTGAAAATGCAGGAAATGGTACGTACCCGTGTTGGTATACTTGTACCAAATGCCCAAGCAGAACGGCAAAATTGAACGTTGAAGCGTTTGAAATGCCCACCTCAATACACCGTTACATCCAACGACTTCACGCACATGATACACATTGTTCGAAACTGTCAACATATGTGGCAATCCCATTGTAACATGCACTGCAACTCAACCGCTCAACTTTCCACTTGCTGCAAACAGCCGCCATCTTGCTTCGCGATGCCAATCGGTCGAAGCGACTGAGAGCGTGGTCATTTGAGTGAAATCACGATCCTACAACTAATGCACATGCGCGACATTTGGACCGGACGTTTCATTCGGGCTCAAATGTCGCTGACAACGAAATTGTGGCAGGTCAAGTAAAAAACACAATGTTTGATAGGAAGGGATGTCTGTTCCGTAATGCTAGGTGCTTCAAAGTTGTTAAAGGTGTTTTGAAAGCGATCCAGTGTTGTTTTTGTAACGCGATCCAACAGGGATCAAAAGGAAGATCGCCAGAAATAAAAAAGGAAAAAGAAGAGAGAACTAATATCAGCATGGATATTATACCGGATAATGCTTTATTATTACGCGGACTCACCGTTGCATTATCACTGAAATATTGGCGCGATATGAGAAAAATGGGCTTGCCAATATAGGGGGCCTATATTGGTTCAATATGCAGCGTGGTTGAACTCCCCATATTGGTCCCATATTAACAACCCATATTGGACCAATATTTGCGTGCTGCGGCAATTACCCCGCGACGAAGACTATCGTTCTCCACATGTAATAAAAAACACAGCAGAGGTGCACACTAAATGCATTTCTACTAACCTTACACATTCAACTCAGGTTCTTTATGCGGAAGCAACTTTTCATTTGTTAAGGACAGAATTTTTTATAAGCCCCTAATAATCTACTAGTATGAAAAAATGCACACAGGCGAGGGGGCACACGCCAGGTGGGGCCTTAAGGTCACACAGGGACACGAAACAGGAACAATGTTGAGCATAAAAAGATACACAAGCGAGCTGCTCGAAAGGGGCTGTCGCATTCGTTCCAGTCGATTTCGAAACTATAGTGGCGCAACTTCACTGTTATTCGACGGAAAACATGACAACAGCAGACGCAGGATGTTGGGAGTGTGCCGGGATTCCCTGTTTGGAAAGTCGAAAATACGTCACTCCCAGGGCGCGACCTTGAGACCTTGCCGCGACCATGCGGACGTATCACAGAGTTACGGGGCATCTGAACGGTGTCTTTCCCCTCTGTCTTGCCTCTCTCGCTCCCCTGGTTAAGGAGCGACGTGACGCCGCCGCAGCCTGTACAGCTGCGGTAGCAGTACTAGTCTTTTTTTTTTGTTCTTAATTCTGACAACAATTCGACAACCAAAAAAATGTGACGTTTCGAAACTGATTCGAGTTTCATCATTAAATTAACGTACCACAAGCTGCAGGTCCCTTTTTATGTATCAAGGGTGTGTTGCATTCCGGTAGGGGGCCCGGATGCGTATTGATAGCCGCTGTAGTTACTTTATGTGTGGCAGTGATTGAGCATTAGTATGCAAACAGAGATCTGAGCGAGACATCACTGAGGTTGAGTGAGCGAACGAAAATATGAGCGAAGCTCACTTTGGATTATGAGTGAACAAACTAGAGCTGAGCATGAGTGAGCTCGGGTAACCACACGCACCATGAACTGAGCATTCTGATGCCACCCCCAGTGTGCCTTGTGCCCCCAACCGCACTTGCGGTTCCAGGTAATCCAGGGCCTTACATGGTACATCACAGCCTATATGACTTCATTTTTAGTTATCTTTACCTCGTTCTGCTCTCTAAGCCTCATATCACCCTCATGTAATCCCTTATCGCATCAGCTCATCTCTCTTCATATCATGTCCTTCACGTTCGTGACAACCTAGATATTTGTAGAGACAGCTCAGCCAGAGACGCGAAGTCGAGCCTAGGAAGAGCGTGAATGAGCAAACTCGGTGAGTGGCTGAGCACGAAAGAGCGAACGGAAACTTGAGCAGCAAGTGAGTGAGCATGAGTGCCGACCTCTGCTCGTTAAAAGAGGAGTTCGTCGTTATACTCTGTCTAGCAAATTGTAATATACGTTATTCGCATTCGTTTCAGATAAATCTAATCTTTCAAAACATGACGAATCCGAAAATCAAGTTCGAAGTCGTTCTGTTCCACGGTCAGGTAAGAACGGGTGATGATTATGATGATTGATGCGTACAAGTAGCCTTTTTTGCATTCAAACGTATTGTTTCGTTATGAGCTTGCAGGGAGGTCAGCAAGTACAATCCGGCTTGCTACTCCTTCTTTGATAAATATGTGGTGAAGCGTCGGAAGTAGCGCATGACAAACTGAAAGGTAGCCGGTGTAGTCGCCTGGCATGAAAGTGAGGGTAAACGTTTGAATAAACGTTCCACAAATTCGCAGTAATGCTGTGTGCGCGTTTGACCCTGAACATTTATTGACATCACAAAGAGATGGACGGGTACTGTTCAGATGATGTATCATGCCGCTCTCTTCCCATTTTCGGGCGTTTTCGGAATGAAAACCGGAGCGGAGAACAACGACGCGAATGTTATCAATAATGTGGCCGAGACTCGAGAAATGTTTTGAAACCAAGGTTATCTGGTGGTTGGTGATACCTTCAGAAATTTGTAAACGTACAGGCCGACGATGTGAACACTACCCATCCAACGAGGCTAAACGAAAGTCTGGTTTTAGGCTTCTAATCAACTGTCGACCAGCGTTACACATGCTGTCCTAGTTAATACGTTCACGTGCTGCCCCCTGCCGGGCTGGGCAGTATGTTTAACATCGTCAGACACTAGCTTTCTGTTTCCCATTTTTCCTGATGAAGAGCGTCCGCTCGAAACATCACGCATCCTAAGATCGTGCTCCCATTTATTTCCCCTTTTGTGTACACTAGTCCCGATTTTTGTTTTTTGATTTTCTCAGAAAATACCGACCTTTTTTCCCCAAAATGCAACTTTGAGTCGACCTATGTTTCTGTTCGACACATATTTCCGTTCATTCGTTGCTTTACTTTGAAGAGGTATTTCGCATTTATCCGATTTAACGATATCATGATATTTGTCGTTACAACATCAGGTTCGAATGGTTTCTCGTGATTTTTGAAACCAAACGAATCGTCAGTCGACAGTTTCTGTCTTGCCCTTAACCAGGTGCTGAAGTTTTTATCGATTTTAAGGCGGATGATCTGTATCTGCAGTTCTTAAACTTTACGGGGCCTGCTCTTACTTTGGAGTCCAACGAAGTGGACGCCCACAAAAGCCTCACTTCAATCGATAAGTTCATCATGGACAAAGCGCAGTTTCATCCGTCAGACATCCTGTTCGTCTTTTCCGGGTAACAATATTTTGCATCAATTTACTATCTACTCTTAATAAATACTATTCACTCGTTATCGCAGGCGGAAGGTATTCACAAGAGGATCGAACAACAGGAAAGAATATTCGCCTCAAGGTGCGATAGGGAATCTACATTGGTGTGTTAAGGGTGTACTACGTGTGTAATAAGGGTGTAATGGTTTAAGGATGTTCTGCCTTGTTCTAAAATGTTTAACATTCCACACGAAATCGTTTTACACCCTTTTTGGTGTCAATTGGGTGCGTCATATCGCACACCCTTTTCAGTGTCGCAGCTACATCCAAAATAGTGGGTGTAATGAAATGCACCTTAACCATAGGGTGTAATCAGTAAACTATCTGGTGAAAGGTAAGTGGCGTGTACACTGAGTCTTAATTTTCCTTCATATCAAAACCAGTAAGAAACACAAACATCTTAAATAGCGAGCTGATACACCACGCAATTCTTCGCTTCAGATTTTTGTGTGCATACAATCATGGTAAACTTCCTCACCCTTCGTTTTGTCTGGAAGGCGAGCAGGGCTATCGAATTTGCAGACGCTTGCAAGACAGGCAATGTATATAGTATCTGTTTTCGTTTAGAACAGGAGGTTTCTTTTAGGACATGCCTTTCTAAGTGACATTTTGCTTTGTCATCCCGTTTATGTAATCTTTCAAATTTATTTCTAAATTTAAGCGCGTATATACTTATCCGTATATCACATCGTCTATTGGTCCAACATGGCTCCAGTTCAGATTTGCTGTATTGGGAGAGCACAATGCATTACAGGTTCAAGTTTTTCATTTACCTTGCCTGATATCCATAATACACTCACTGTGGAAACACTATGGAAGCTGCACACTTTACCCCATTGCTTAAGGGTGCTTATTTAGACAAAAAATTCAATCATGGTATCGTCCAATTACCAGTGTAGACCATCAAGACTCACACCCACTATGTAGGCGTTAAATCCTTTTCAGAGGTAATGTGAGTAGCATATTACCAGATTCAACTGGCCCACAACTCACACAGTGGCCAGCACGCCATTAATGAGCAATTACAGCAATTTAGGACCCCCCACAGTAATTAGGATCATTCAGTGAGTCATTACACTAATTGGGGTGCATCTAAGACGTGTCCAGACCACTGTGTGAGTTGTGGGCCAGTTGAGCTGATAAAAAAATAAAGAAATAGAAAAGTAGGCAGAAAAGAAAAAAAAGAGATAGAAATAGAGTGGAGAGAAACAATTTATTCGAAAATCAACGACGTCGTGGCGAAGAAACTACTCGGGAGTGACCAGCGCTTGTTGGCGAGAGGTAGTTGCAGAAATCGACGACAGGTGGTCACCTAGTTCCAGGACGTCACATCAGATGGCGCTACCATCATAGCTCTATGCGAGAAAGACAGAGAACAAGATACTAGCGGCAGGTAAAAAAGGTAACACTGCTCAACAAGTCTAGGCATGCGAGAGAAAAGGCCTAACCGCTACTGCTAAACAGCACGGAGAAAACAGTACACATCGGGGAAAAGGCGACCGGTGAGGCCTAACCACAGCGTCACAACACTACGCAGCTAACACAAGACAGGAACCGCAAAACTGGCGTCAACACGAACAAAAGGCTTGCTCACTGCTAATCAAGTCTAAACATGCGAGAAAAGGCTTAACACGAGCGCGGTCAAACATCGGCAAATCACTCGTTGTTTATCGCTAAACAAGTCTAAACATGCGCGTACGGCAAACATGCAAGAAAAGGAGCGCGGTAAAACAACGCGGCAAACCACTCACCTTTTCCGCCACGATGACGGGTGCGACTGCTCCATCCGAGAGGCAGGCAGAAACTGAGCGGGCGCGGGAACTGCGGAGCAACCGAGTACACGTCTGCTCTCCGCGACAGCCAGCGAGCAACTGACTACGGCAACGCGCCGCGGCAGCTACGCATGCGCGCGCGCGCCCTTAGCGCCAGCCGCCGGCTCTAAAGCGAAACGCACCGCCTCGAAAATATTGTCGCCACCGGCGTGCGAGCTCGGAAGATCTCTGATTGGCCGCACATTATATGTATAAATATTTGGATGCTCATTGGTCTCCAAGAACTGGTGTCAGTTTCCTTCGCGCTGATTGGGCGAGAGTCATTTGAATGAGGAGCGCATATCCAAACGGTCGGGCGAACGGAGGAGAAAGAAAAACGACAGAGGAGACATTGCCTCGCGTCTGTCCGGTCACGCGTGTTCTCTCGGACTTCGGACTGCAACCGTTGTGCACGCAGGCGCTAGGGGTAGTTTGAGGGTTTTGAATGCTTTAGATTTAGATTGTGGCGAACTGCTCATGTGAGAACGGAATGGCACATCCACCTGATCATCACAACAGCGGGAAGACGAACATGACATGGAATCCCTGCACCTCCAAAGGACGCAGAAATCGTCAGAGAGGAAGTCTGCACTCTTTCCGACGTACTGCAGGTGAAGGGTAAGACAAGTTTGATTACTTTTTTGTGACCGAAGGAAGTAATGCAGGTTTATCACGTTAAGTGTATTACGTACAACATTTACGAGTCACTCGGTACGTTAGCGGCGTTTCATTGTGCAGTGCATTGCCGTAACTTGTACGTTTCTGATATGCCACTAATCAAATTATGTGTGGTTATGCTAGTTGCTCCTCATAAACGTCGCAGCTGTTCATTCACTGTGATCTACGAACATTCGTGACAAATGCGCTTTGGTGTTCAAGTACGAAATCAAGATCGATTATCAATGATAGCAGTGATTTTTGTGCAAAGTTACGGATCATCAATAGATTTTTTGTTTTGTTTTAGTTCTCCTGCAGCCATCGGCAACGACGACACACATAGCTCAGCATTGGCTTCTGAACTGCCCTTTGATGTCGAAGCAATTAAAGCTCCAGTGAAGCCTGTTACAAGACGTAAAAAGATATGTACTGTAGGTTTTCGAGGCAGTTCCCGAGGACAAATAAACTTGATTTGTCATACACCATCGGCTTTTTGATTGTATGCTTTGGGACAGCATGATCGTTGCTCTACAGCAAGACAGCAAACGCTGAAGACAATCGGACGAGGCAGGGGGGGTACGGGGGACGAGGGGAGAGACGAAAAACCCGAAGAGAGATGGGGAAGGAGGTTGGGAAAGGAGGCCGGTCTGCGCATGCGCACTGGGCCCCAGCTTTTTTCCCGCGCTGCAGCTCGGGGCCGCTGTGAGTGGCTCCTGGAGATCACGTGGTTTGGGCGCTCTCCTTAAACGGGAGCTTCCGGCGGATGCTTAGCGCCCTCTGCGCCGCCCACCCTCCCGACTGCGGGCTGTTTCGGTTGCGACCACTGATCTCTATAGTAATAGGCTGGATGGCGGATTGAGGGTGCAACTGTACGGTCACCGGCCGCCCCCCCCCCATCTTGCGAAGCTCAAAACATTGCCGTCCGCGACTCAGCTGCATATTCTGCATGCGTCTTTGCGTAGCATTTTTGTGGAGTCATGCCTGCCTGCTGTGGTTATGGGTGTACGGCCCGTACTGGCAAGATACCGGGGACGACATTTCACAAGTAAGTGACTTAGTTTTACTAATATATGTGATTTATTAGTCCACGAGCGGGGCGACAAAACGTTGCTGTTGAAGCATGTGCGCCGCACTTTGTGACTCGTATCACAAGATCTAAACGTTAAACTTTAAGCAGTACGTTATCTGGATAGAGTCATTGTGATAGTCCAGACTTCCTGCAGTTCACGGGTATGGTCTCGGCACGTAGCAGGCATTGAAGCGCGCTTGTCAGGTGTGGGATCTACGGCTCAGTTTGTTGGTCACGGTATCGATGATTGCTTGCTTGTGTCAGCCTTGTCATCTCCGCCGTAACTGATGGCATAAATTGTTCAATGCAGGTTCCCTCACAGCCACCCACAACATTTAAAAAAGTGTGTGGTGAATGTCAGGCGAAAGGACTGGACGCCGTCGAGGACATCACTGGTCTGCAGCGAACATTTTAAAGACAGGTGCTTCGACAGAACAGGGCAAACCGTTCGACTGAGGCTTGACGCTGTGCCCAACAAGTTCGACTGCCCAGAGCACCCAAAAGAAAGTAATAGTGCATACGTCATATGTAGAGGCCGGATTTATATGCACTAAAAGCTGGTTGAACACACATGCATGAAAAATTCATTAATCTTGCTCAAAATATGCACCTCTAGAAATTCACTTGCATGCATTTAAAACACGCAACAAATTCACTGGGGCAAAAGTATCTTACTTTATGCAGTGTACAAAAAGCATGCAGAGTTGAAAGCATAGATCGAGAAGTTACCAGTCAAAAGGAACTCCATACGAAGTTACCGTGTGAAAAATGTAACTAAGTTAATAACAAAGTTATTGAGCCCGAAACGTAACTCGCAGTTACTTAAAAAAAGAACGAGTTACTCCCAAGTTACTTCGGACACAAAATAGCACTACACAGGTGTAGCGCGTGTGAGCAGTTGAGTTCGACCCTGAGTTGCCTGCGTTGAGTTTTCGTTTATGTTCAACAATGCGAACGCTTTGCATCTTATTTTCTGTGGGCACACAGTGGTTCAGCTTCATTTCAATAGCAGCGGTTCTTACTTCCTGAACAGAATACTGTCATTGACTGAACATCACGTTTTATGACATAAATTGCCATGGAAGAACCGGAGAGAAGGCAAGAAAACAAGTGGACGTGAGTGAAAAGCTTGCAACTTAGCTTAAGTTACTTTGGCAAAGTTACCTGCAGAAGAAATGAGTTCCTCTGAAAGTTACCACTGCGCAAAAGTAGAGAATTAAGTTATAAGTTACCAAAAAAAGGAACTTAGTTACAGTAATGAGTTTCCTCGAACTCGGTTGAACTGGTTGAAAGTGTGTATTTGCATGAAAGTCTAGCCTCTATGAATCATGTTCCCTAGTTAAGAGTTTCAAGCGATGGTTGATGATTGGAATCAGTACTGCATGAAGGGCATCTTAAAGCTGGAACTAGTCCAATATATGAAAACACTCCTGAATTATTCATTCATATGCAGTTAAAAGGATTGCAGTATTGGATGGGACAGTACTAAAACAGGCAAAAGCATATAAAGAAAAAACTATTGCATGAAAATTTTGCCTAACATACGAACTCGTATTAGTGGGACATACAAACACAGCAGTCACATGCCTCTTTGCTGCGTTCCAGCATGTTTACTTTACTTAGGGACAATAAATAATTTTTCAACCTTGAATGTCTACTCTTTATTCTCCCTGCTTAAGTTTGCGACAATATATGTTTGAATGCAGCCCAAATGAAAACAATGTGACCTGTACAGATAAACGCGCGCAAAGAAATGAGAGCGAAACCGAAACGAAGAAGCCACCCGCTGCCGCTAGGAGCGCGCGCGCAGCGGGAGGAGCGGAGAGTCGAAACCGAAACAACCCGCGGTCGGCAGGGCGGGCGGCGCAGAGGGCGCTAGGAGCGCCGCACATACGCGCGCGCGCATGCGTAGTTGCCGTGGCGCGTCGCAGACGTGCGCTCGGTTGCTCCGCAGTACCCGCGCCCGCTCAGTTTCTGCCTGCCTCTCGGATGGAGCAGTCGCACCCGTCGTCGCGAGGGAAAAGGTGAGTGATTTGCCGCGTTGTTTTACCGCGCTCGTGTTAAACCCTTTCTCGCATGTTTAGACTTGTTTAGCAGTGAGCAAGCCTTTTGTTCGTGTTAACGCCAGTTTTGCGGTTCCCGTCTTGTGTTAGCTGCGTAGTGTTGTGACGCTGTGGTTAGGCCTCACCGGTCACCTTTTCCCCGATGTGTACTGTTTTCTCCATGCTGTTTAGCAGTAGCGGTTAGGCCTTTTCATTCGCATGCCTAGACTTGTTGAGCAGTGTTACCATTTTTATCTGCCGCTAGTATCTTGTTCTCTGTCTTTCTCACATAGAGCTATGATGGTAGTGCCATCTGGTGTGACGTCGTGGAACTAGGTGTCCACCTGTCGTCGATTTCTGCAACTACCTGACGCCAACAAGCGCTGGTCACTCCCGAACGGTTTCTTCGCCACAACGTCGTTAATTTTCGAATAAATTGTTTCTCTCCACTCTATTTCTATCTCTTTTTTTTCTTTTCTGCCTACTTCTTTATTTCTTTATTTTTTTATCAGCTCAACTGGCCCACAACTCACACAGTGGTCTGGACACGTCTTAGATGCTCCCCAATTAGTGTAATGACTCACTGAATGATCCTAATTACTGTGGGGAGTCCGAAATTGCTCTACTTGCTCATTATTGTCGTCCAGGCCACTGTGTGAGTTGTGGGCCAGTTGAGCTGGTAATATACTACTAATGTTTGCGTACCATAACTCACACCCTTTTAAGTGTAAAAGTTTGAAGGTGTTGTGAAATACACCTTGAGAGGTAGGTGTATTTCATTACACCTTCAAACTTTTACACACAAAGGGGTGTGAGTCATGATACACCCTCAAAAGGGTGCAAAAAAGCTCAGTGTGTAGTTTACTCCTTACACCCCATGGTTAAGGTGTATTTGATTCCACCCACTATGTGGGGTGTAGCTGCTACACTCAAAAGGATGCGCGATATGACGCACCCAGTAAGAACGACACCAAAAAGTGTGTAAAAAAATTTCGTATGTAATCAATCTCATGGTGAGATACTACATACCAGAACTACCCCAGGTCTAGATAACGAATCAGCGACTTCGTTACATTCAGACAAGTTGTCACAGATGTCCATTGTATACTGGCTGAACAATCGAGGTGCCGTATCTCACGTGGAGTGCAAGATGCGCGGCCGGTATCAATGGTGAAGATTCCGGGTTTATGGTTCATCTACACTGTGAAAGCTCTTCTCCTGAGGAAAGGCCGAAAAGTGTTTCATTGACAGGTAGACCGTCTGCCCGAGCCCGTAGGTATGATAGCGAGTTTCACCGGCCATGGACTTGCGAAGCAAGATTGTCAGCGGCTCGGATTGTCCAGAATCGTCTCGCTGTTGCGAAGCCGCAATTGGTAGGCGACGTATCAACGACACTGTACCGAGAACCACACCATGGTACTGCAGCCTTTCGGAAAATACACAGAAGTGCAGCTTATGCTACTCTTGCGAACTGTTGGAAGCCAAGGTACAGAGCTGAAAAAAAGTTCGCAGAACACGCTCCAAATTACTCCACAGACTCGATCACTGTGGCGTCGCTCATGATTGCAGTTGTCTCGCGGCGTAAATCGCGGAATTATTCGAATTGTTCATACGGAACACGCCCCGGCGCATTCCTCCTTCTGAGTGACACGCTAGGAGCGAATGGGACTGTACGGACTTGCAAACAGGTGACTGGGTTAGCTAGGCACATGACTGTAAGTCCGTACGGCTCCATTCGCTGCAAAGATGTCAATGTGAGAAAATAATGCGCCGGAAAGTGTTCTGTAAACATTTGTCCAGCATTGTACCTTCCATAGAGATCAAGCAGATTGGGAAATCCGAACCTTGGTGGATGAGGCGTTGAATCCTTTGGCCTGCACTCCATGGGTTAGAAGGCTTGCAGACATCCTCAAAAAGAGAAGAGGACGTCCTCGGACCCCGATCTCGAACTTTCAAATAACGATCGTTATCGTTATATTTAAAGTTCGCGCGCTCCACAGCCGCTTTGGTAGGATGGCGCAAGATCTCACGGCGAATCACGGGCCGAATCACGGGCCGAAGGGCTGTCTGAGGTTTTTTCCTGGGTATTCCTCGGACGCTTTCAGGCATATGTCGACACAGTTCCCTTAGAAGTTGGCCCAGGACGCACATTCCCCCAGGGCGTCAGTCGTGACGTTGCCCACCTCTGCGAGGCCGACAACGGCGAGCCGTTGCACCACCACCACCACGGGCCGAAGTGGTGCATTTAAAGCGCGTTATGGGATAACGACAAGTTGAAGATCGGGGCTCCTCATTTACTGACGCTTCTCGAAGATGCGTCGTGAAGCGCTGAATGTGCGGGAAAAGGTCGGGTATCGTTATGACGTTGACGGTCGCATAGCCACCGCACATCCCACATTGTCCAAAATCGTCCTGAAGGATCATGTGCTATGTCGAGGCCCATGGCTTCTGGGCAAAGAATACGACACCCTCATAAATTCGTTGACTGCTGTAACCAAGCAGACCCCATCGGCCGGACATGGACTAGCACACCTTTTGTAAGGGTATGGTCGGTGACAGAGGGATGCGCAAGCGCATTCTGGTTTTGCGCAGTATTCTGGTTTTGCATCGGGAAAAACAGGGATAGTTGTGATGTGTCGAAATGTTTAAAGGGACCGAAAAGTGAATATAAACCTATCGAAACTTTATGTTCAGTGAAAAGCTTGAACCTTCTAAAGTTCAAATGTCAAAGAACTCCGCTGAAATCGCTGTAGTTTTTTTTAAATCGAATTTTCGATGATTGCATGTCTAGGTACCTAGTAGGAAACCGGCAGTCTCTCAACAATGGCATAACACCGCGCCATCTGTCGAGGATGCATGTAATACGCGCGCTTCCACTCGCTAATCCGGTGAAAACGAAAGTGGCTGTGAGCGTCTGCAACCACTTTCTACGTCGAAAATGTCGAGTCTCCCGAACCTGAGTGCGCTAGAACTCCGCATTCTAGAACTATCGCGTGCACAGAACTTCTGTTCGTACGATAGCATGCCGGAAAGTGTGTACGTCGCAGCAGAAGATTCATCATCCTCAGATATATCGGAGTCACCGCCGTCCTCACCAGGATCTGATCGTGCCGGGAACGCGGACTGGTTAGTGAAATTTATATGTATTAGGGAGAAGCACTTGTTTAAGGTGAAACAAGCGCTGTTTTTTCGTTGTGCAGGTGTTCTTGCGGGAAGTGCAAACCGATGGATACCGCTGACGAGTGTTTGTGCTGCCGGGAGGTAGAGAACGTCTGTAAAAAGCAGACGGTCAACTGCATTACAGACAACGAATATTTCGAGATACTCTGCCTCGACACCGAAGTTCTGCGAGTGTCTTTTACGTACATCCGAGATACTGAAGAGTATGGCAACATACGTGACATCGCCGTGAACAAGTGAGTGTTTACGCGCTACTTGAACGGCAAACTGAATGGAAAAACCTTATTTCTGCAGGAAATTCCGTTATATCGCCTATCGGCAATTCACAAGGTGGATATGGGGTGGTCTGGGAAAGCACCATAGGAAGATTCTTCCTGCCTGCGTGGTGCATGCCATTAGGGATGCTTTTCCATCAGATGTGTATAAGGGCTTTGAACCTGCACACTTGTAAAAATGTATATTGATGCCTGCAAATTTCATTTCTAGCTTGCTGCGAATTTTTTCATTGCTTTTTCCTTTCAGATAGTCCCACAATGTTGTAATTATTATGTTTGTGCATGGATGCCCTGGGAGCATATCTATTTGTACATACTCATGTCTTGTATATATGGAGAGTAAATAAAATAATTTTTATCATTGTACTTCACCTGAACTGTGTTTATAATTTTTTATACACTAGAGATTGACCAGGTTTGCAAATGCTAATTAACGGTTGAAAACACTTAACTTGATTTCACTGAAAGGAGCACTTGTAACTGATCTATTATCATATGACCAACTAACATTTGTAACGAAAGTCCTTAGTGCTGACTTAAATGGTACAGCACCTCTTCATCTCAGTTCACAGTTAACCATGCGGCGTCGGTGTGGGCAAGAGTACTCCAAAATGGCTACATAATTTATTATGCAGTAACAGGCTCACACTACCTTTGCAATGCTATTTTTTTAAGATGAAATACACTGACACTTTTCTGCACACAGTATTCGATTCGCCACCATTCGACAACAAAACTACTGTGAACAGTCTCTGTGAATGAGAATGACTGTACCCACGTATTCTTTTTTTCATATAAGTTCTCGGTGACTGTGACCGAGATACTTTTGTAAAGAAATTTTGACAGTCCTCCAAATAGAAACTGGCTTCAGTGTACGCAACAGACTTCGCGGAACAATTAATTGAAATATAATACACAGCCGAAACAACATTTTTTCACAACTCTGTATTTTTCTTTTTTAATGTCCAGCAATTTAGGAGACAGAGTAGGACTTTCTGCTCTCTGATGTTTTCATGTACTTCATAGAGCTGTAAAACCTGGAAAAAAAATAGGTAAGATACAGAATGGAAGCCCTGCTAGAAAATCCAATATAATTTTCCAGTATGAGAATTCCAGTATCATTTCATATCGTATTCTGGGACCATGTATGTCATCTTCATAACTGCATACCAGCACATTTATACCTGCTCTTGGTAGTGTTGTACCGGATCTGTATACCTGTTCAGTATGTGTACCTCTTGCGACTGCATGTATGTGGAAGTCTCACTTATGTAATGTATGTTCAGTATGTAAGCTGCAAGAAGTGCATGCAAAGCAGCCATGTCTGTGCTCCTGAATCCTGATGGTTGTGTTGCGCTCATGGGTACCATCAGGATTCTTTCTAGGTGGAGGGAGGCAGGGTAGAATGTTTGGGGTGGTGGTGCATCAACTGTGCCCACAGCTACACTGGCTCAGAAACCCTAAGTTTCTGCAAGCCAGGAGGAAGCCTCCCCCCGCCCGACGGCGCGCCCATGCTTGTGTCACATACTGTACCAGGATATGCAAACAGTTTGTGTCTCCAGGCCGTTTTTTTATTTTTTTCTGTTGATGTCGGACAGCAGGTTACGAACATAACTAGGAAGCATCTTAAATCGTTCCTCCTTTGAGTCGCTTGGAGGCGTTCTTCTTTTCAGGTACTCCCAGCAGGCATCTGAAATGAACCAAAAATAAATGTTATACAAGGGTATCCTACATACCATGGCAACTGTTATACATGGTGGTTATATAATAAAAAAAAAAATAATAAATAAAAAAGTTCTAGCAATAACATACTTTACAGAAAGTTAGGTGGACGCACATTATTTGACTAGCAGATAACTTTTTGCTGGCTTTGTGAGATATTTGCAAATTTTCTACTGTACTCTAGCTTGGGAAGCTTATGTTGACATTTTTCCTGCTCAGATCAGTCAGACATGTTTTCAATTCACCACTTATTTCCGTTCCTAGAACAGAGGGTGTAACTAAAACGGAATAGACGAAAGCAAAGAAGACTCCAATTTGTCCCTCCCACTCCCTAGGGCTCCATTTGATTGAGCCACAAATGGAGCAATGAATCAGAAGGAGATAGGAGAAGAGAAGGAGCACGTGGAGATATTCCACCTGTCAGAACGGATATAGAGGTAATTAAAGTGCGATCATAGTATTTTATAATTTGCTATTGTGGATTTCACACCTCGGTTTACCCCTAAAAGTGGTGATGGCCAGATGGCAATTTCCATCATCATGCACTTGCCCAAAATGCGTTACCGTCTCATCACGCCAGTACCAAACTGTTTTCTGCTGCAAACGTGATATTAACGTTGAATATGTCAAAAGCAAAGCGAAAAACTTGTCGTAAGCAAAAAATTAAATTGCCTTTAGAAGGCCAGCGAAAATCTTCCCTAACCTGAATACTATTTTAGTTGTACCACTTTTTTATCAATCAAAAACATGGTATTTGTAAATAAAGATCCAGATCTAAGCTTAAAGGTTTATAAAACAAATGTGAAAGAAAATTGGAATGCAAAAACTCAGTCTTCTGATATGTTCACTGTTGTGTATCTCATCACCTCAGTAACCTGACTGACAATGTTGCTGAAATATTTAATATGTACATAAAAAGAGCAGCCATAAAGACGTGCATAGTTACCATTACTGTTCCTGTCAATGACAAAATTAAAAATTAATACGCAAGTCGTGTACAGGAGCGAATTACGAGACGATTATGAAACTCACTTCCAAGGGCATCCAATTTTTTGGGGGTGAGGCGTCGCTTTCCCTCTGCGCCTTGTTTTAGAAACCGACGGCAGGCTTCTCCTGTTAGACTTCTCTCTGCCAGCTGCTCTGCGCTCCATAGAGCTCTCACCATGTCGCGGCAGAACAGAGAGTCCTTAGGGGTGTCAAGCAGGTATTCAAAATGTTCCTTGTTGACATTTATGCCATCCTCAAGAGTCACCTGTTGCATGAAATAGAACAGATATATTGTCGACCACAGGGCAGGTAGTTTACTTTGCACAGAGCTCGAACCAACGTTGTCACACCAAGATGTCAAGGCTGCACAAGCACATTAAATTCCTCTCGCTACTGTTCAGCAATTGTGTCAGCTCTGATTCATTCTCAGTGCTGCAGGAACTCACGCGAGTGATTCATTTTGATGTAGCTCTCCAGTTCGGGTGATTCTAAGAACTTTTTCAACCATTCTTGGATCTACAATTTATTGGCTCATTTGAGGTGTTGTTAGTGTTTGTCCTATTCTGAGCGTTCTAGCCTAAAAGCATTTCTTCATGAGAGAAACTGATGTTCTGAGGCTGGAACAAACATAGAAGGGACAGATACAAACAAAGCAGGAGCATTTCTTCATGTTCCATGAATGATGTCGTAAGGGAGCATGTCCTACCTCATCTCCAGTCAATACCAAGTCAGGGCGTGTGGGGGCACGTTGAATGAGGGATCTTCCCAGGAATGGTCGCGATATCCTGTTCCTAGAGTTGGAACGTCCCGAGGTCTGTTGCAGATTGGACAATTGTAGCGTTAGGTCAAACCATGCCAGACATGCCAAGAATAACTTCCAAGATTTAAAACACAGAGTGAGTGTAAAGCACAAGAACATGCTCCCCAATATTCCCCTCTGAATTACATGTCCACACACCTGTTGCAAACAGAGAATGCTGCAAGGAAAGTAACAGTCTCAAAACACACTTGCCACGGACGGCTCGGAGGATGATAGCGTTTGAATTCTGTTCGCAAAATAAATGTTGTTCTAGTCCCCACCACAGGTGAGTCCGAGTTTTTCTCTCACTTGGGTACCTAAGCAGCACCCCCGCCGTAGAATCGAATGCATACGGTATAAACAGAATGCATGAAAGCAGAGGAGCTACCAAATAAACATAGTATGCACGGCGCATTTCCTGTCTTTTATCTCGCATATTTTTCAAGAATCCCCCCTCATATGCACACTTCTTAATCTCCTATAAACAGCATATCCTTGCTACCTCACTCAAATTTCTTTCCGAGCACGGTTGTTCACTTGAAACGTCATTACCTTGTTGACAAGGCTCAAGTTCATCGTGGTTGTGCAGCCCTGAACACTGGAGGCACTTGATGCGTTAGATGGACATGCTGCCATGGATTCACATGTTGGGCTAGTGGGAGCATCACATGGGGTCAGGGAGCCGTGAACACTGGGGCTCCTGGGTTTACTATTTGCCAGAGAGTTTTTTACTGGACTGGAAGGAGCATTACCATCCAACTACAAAGGAAATATAGACACAGTCAAAAAGGACATCCACTGAAGCATCAAAGGAAATGTCAATGCTGTGTGAACTCCTCAATGCTCACAGAGACCGGGTATGGATCTGGCAAGTTTGAGTCGGTCGACACAATGGTCACGCTGACGGATCCGCTGGAGCATGCAGACTGTGGTGGTTTCTCAACCTGATGATGTCCACAGTAATATTATTACCAGCACATAGGCATGTTATGTGCAAAAACAAGAGTGGACAAAGTAAATCATGGTTTGTGTAACACACCAATCGCTTACACAAAAAGAGTGCGCAATAATTATTACATTTGACATCTTGCTGTCCTGTCTCGAAGGCAACAAAACTGATGATTCTGGAGGGGTTATATTACGTGGAGGTGTGGTGGCCTCTTCAACCTGCAATGTTACAGACACCATATGAGCAGTTTGCCCTTGGGGGAACAGCCATACATACCATACATTCATGTTGGTCATGCAGCATTTCGTGCGTAAAGACTGGTGAGCTTAGTGCATTCCTCATCGCAGCTTTGAAAAAGAAAGCAAGGCAGTGCAGGAAAGGAAGAACATCATCCCAGAGGATACAATCACAAAGGATACAAATAAATTAACACTACCATACAAGCACACCCTAAAAACAGAATAGCATGGCATAGCACGCACGGAACCAACCGTTGCAAAAGATACCATTGTGTAGCTTGATTTGCTGAAAATAGTGGACATACACCTTTTTTTGTGACATGAACATAATTAATGTCTGCCACAATAAGGGAAGACCCTACCGTTCACAAGACATCAGGTCAGGAAGTGATATGATTCACAACGACAACGGTTGTGAGCGTGCTGTGCAAGGAAGTTCATTTTTGAGAATGCAGGCAGGCACGTTACGAAACGTGAAACAGCAAGCAACATGAAAAAACCAGGCACCTGTTACCCAGCATGCCATAGATTTTCCAGGGTTTTGCAAAGCATGCCTGCCACCAGAGCAGAAATAGAGCAAGCAGAAAAATTGGGAAGATATACCATGCTTTTCGAGCAGCGCCTCTTGTAGCTTCCTACAAAGCTGCCTTTCTGCGGTGAGCTCCTTTTTGAGGCTTTGGTTTTCCTCTTCCAATTTTTGCTTCATCTCCCTTTCAAGCAGAAACCTCTTTCTTGGCACTGTCTCACTGTCATGCACCTCCTTTCTGCTCTGTCTTCCTTGTTTCTCTGTTTGTCCCTTTCCTGCTTCCATTTTCTTGTCTGCGTCATTTTTGGGACCGCCTGACCTCACCTGGATTACAATAGTAAGAATGAAGTGCATTCAATGTGACACATGCAGTGTACATAAAGTGCTTGTTTCCCCCATTTCAAAACAAAATTACCAAAAGTGAGACCACCGTACACAGTCGACCCATTGGTAGCCCCCAAACATCCTGTTTGATATGCGAGTTGCTCAATTCCCGCCACTAGTCTGGTTTTGTTAGAAACTGAAACGTATGACATACGGCTGACGCAGCCTCATCATCTGTGGCAGCAACTGCAGGTTCAACTGTTTCAGGTAGAAACATATGCTTGCTTGCCATGCTGCCATGGACCTCCTTCCTGCTAAATGTGCGTGTTTCTGGTTGCTTCTTTCGTGCTTCCATTTTCTTGCCTTGACCGTTTTCACGACCTTTTGGCTTCACCTGAATTAGTAAAAAAAGAAGTGCACTTAATGAGCAAATTAGAATGTTGCGAGCGAGCTGGTGTACTGTAGAAAGAGGCAAGATTTCCTTGAGTTTGAGGAACACACAATACGAAGAGAGAAGTGTCCTCAAACTCAACGAGATGTTACTTCTTTCTATGGTGCACTTAGTTTGACAAAGCAATGTACACAACGTATCCTCACACGCATTGAGTAAGAAGCCCCTGCTTCCTTCACTTCAACACAAAATTAACAAAAGCGAGGCAAACACACACAGTTTATACCAACCGGTAGCCCCAAAACTATCTCATTTGCACATTAATATGACTGCTAGGTTACCGCCTCGACCCTCACCATTAATCTTGTCTTGTAGCCAATTTCAAAGAGAAACATAAAAACATAACGTACAACTGACGCAGCACCGTCACTCGTGTCCGTATCTGTGGGCTCAAATATTTCAGGTATAGCCATACGCCTGCTGACCATGTTCGTTATGAGGGCCTCTTTGGACTCTGTAACAAAGAAAGAGTGACCAAACATCAAGCACGTCATAAATAAGCAAGCAGCTTCAAGGAGGCAGCCACAGGGAGTGTAATAAACTACTGAGTGAAGTTACAACGTTCCTGAAAGTGACTAACGTGTTGAGCTATAAATGCCTTTATGCTCTAACTATCATTTAAACAGCTGTTCCAATTTCGGGATTGAACAATTACAGATGAGGTAATTGCTTAAGACTAGTCCAGGTGTTATCAGCTTGGGCAAAGTGCATGAGAGCTCAGAAAGAAGGCCAGTACTCTTCTAGAGCACTTAACTTAGCTGCATATGTTTGGTATATAGACTGTGTAGGAGTTCTAACTGTGGACGGGACCACCAACAAAAAATTAACAAATGAAAGATAGTCAGAGACAGCCCCTGTTCTTGTCCGTTTCTCCTGGCCCATCGCTAACGCAAAGCCAGCATTATTACCGCGATAATCAAGCAAAAAATCTCTTCGAATCCGTGATATCAAGGAGAAAAACAAAACGCGCATACTCTAAAATCACCGGCTACAAATGGTTTATAGTTTCGGAATGTGCCCGCCTTGGGAGATGCAAAATTTGACTCCCTTTGTGTTGCCTTAACCTATCCAAATTGAAAGTAACCCATAAACGAACATCCAACCGCGACTTGAGATCAACAAAGCAGGATTTTATAACTCTCATAGGGATTGCCGAACACTGCAACATGACCGGTATGTCGTATCGACTGCAGTTTTGATACGATGTATGAAAGCCGCCAGAACGATGCCTAACTCAAGAGCGAACTGAAGGATATCACCAAGAACTTCAAAATCGACGATAATTTGCACACCGTCGCTCACAGGAAAGCACAAGCTTGTTCTAACTGTGCCCTACTCGTGAGGTGATGGAGCCAGACGAATCTAGGTTTCCCGCCCAAACGAAGCACCAAACGAAACTACACTTTCACCGAAAATATCACTCGTCAAAAACTGTTTCGCATCACCGTAGTTTTTGTGTGTCAATGAGCGTACTTACCTCCAAGTAGCAAGACTTTTGCGTCGTAGAAGCCCTTAACAGCTCCAGACTGGGACTGCCAAAAAGCCTTCTTGATGTTTCGGTCAAAGACGTCACAACTTTGCGGGTTGAAGCTTTTGATCAGGGAAACAGGCATTATTCCCTTTACGTCGTCTTCGACGTACCGGACGTAAGCGTACATTGTTCCTTGTAAATGGTGTACGAAAAACAAAATAGCACAAACTACGGGACACAACACATGTGCACATTCAGACAAAGACGAACCTGCCATCCATCCATTACGGGCAATGAAAAAAAAAACACAATGCTATCAACGTTGCCAGAGAGTGATGCAGAATACTGCTAACGGAGGATGGTTTTTCCTGTCTCAGCTTTCTTTAATATTGTGTAATTGCTACCCCCCAAAAAAGTATAAAACGACTTATTATTCAAAAATAAAAAAAACGAAGTAATAATTCTAACTCCGTTGACCAATTATTTCGAAGAAAAAATTCACAAGGTAGCCGAGAGCCAACAGGCGCCAATCTCCAAGTCGTGCGAAGTCGGAACAATTTTGTCGAACTGTTGATGCTGTGATATGAGTAGTTCTCAGTTTCTCGTATTTAGCGACGTATTTTTTTCGTTCTCTTCAGTCGTATAGCGATATTACGTACCAAAAGGTATGCCTCCAAAGCGGAGGTTAAAGCAGTACCTCTACAAGGGGGCAGATTTTAAGGTTCCGAGGCAAACCAAGTGCAACCGTCGAAAGAGCAAGAACAAAGGCGATTGTAGCGGCTCTAGTGAACATGGAGGGCTGGAAGAGCCTTGCGAAGCTGCGAGAGGATCCAACGATGAGTGCGCCAGTACTAGTTTCGTGCCAACACAGGAATCGGCGAACATCGATCCACACAGTCAGGTGGATGACGGCAACACAGAAATCTCCCCCTCGTGTGATGAACCGGGTTCAGCCATCACGACCGGTACAGACTACCTGTGCTCCGACGTTTCCGGTGACATCACACATCGTAGTGAGCTTGTAGGTGACACATCACAACAGGTGAACCCAGCAAGTACATGCACATTTGTCGCTTCTGACATTGGCAGTCTCGACGAAGGAGACCCAAGGAGTCCGGCACAAGCTTCAGAACAAGAGACTGAAATATCAGGTGATGACACTGATGTCAACTCCGGCGCCGAAGACGAAGACGTTTGGTCGATGTCAAGCGACAGTGATGACAATGATGATATGGCCCCACCAAACAGCGCTCACGCTGGATCTGCGCAGTTCTTTGAAGCGACCGATGATAATCTGCATGAGGACCTCAATTCAGAACTTTCCAACTCTACTCTTCCAGGTTCGCAGACGACTGTGGCGGCTGCTATCGTAATGGTAATGGCATTTGTTGTTGGCCATGGTCTGTCCTGGATTGCTTTGCAAGACCTGTTGACCATGATTAACAGTATGTTTGGTTCTACGGTCTTGCCACCAACATTGTATCTCTTCAGGAAATTGTGGGCCAAAAAGAAACAGTGTCTTGTCACCTATCATTACTATTGTTCACGTTGTGAGACAGTCCTCAATGAAGAGCTCCACTGTAATGCCTGTATGGTGACATATACTATGAGACAACTCAGAGCGGCTGGTTGCTTTTTTGTTATCACGAAAATAGCGAAACAGATCAAGCATCACATTGAAGTGTCGAAGAGTGACTTACTCGGCAACTTACAAAAACTAGCAGCTCAAACTGAATCAAATGATGACATCTCGGACATCACAAGTGCAGCTGCCCACCGCAAACTGCGACAATATGGAACTTTGAATGAAAGTGACCTCACAATCACATTCAATACCGATGGCAGCCCTCTTTATGAATCGTCGAAAACATCTATCTGGCCAATCCAGTTCACTATTAACGAGCTCCCTCCACAGTCACGTTTCAAGAGTCCAATTCTTGCTGGGTTGTGGTTTGGCAAGTCTCATCCGAAAATGAGTATGTTTCTCAGCAAGTTTGTAGATGAGGTCAACTCGATGCAACCAGTTCAGTGGGTGTGTGGTGGTATCACGTACACGTCGAAAGTGTATGCACTCTGCTGCTGTGTGGATGCCCCAGCCCGTGCAGCTGTTCAGAACTACGTTCTTTTCAACGGGTATTTTGGTTGCCCATGGTGTCTCACAAAGGGGACTTATAGCCAAGGTAGGTGCTCTGTATATTACCGTAGACTGCACTGCGGCATGGTACCATTACATTTCCAAAATTGGCAATTACCAAAAGTAAATTTGGCAGAATTTCGATGAGAACTGTACGAACTCCATGGGAAATGGATCCACTGTACCTGCTGTGAAGTTTGCTACCTATTTCCTTTGATACAAGTGCATACACACATATTGTGTTCCTCTCTGTTGTGCTGTTAGTATAAATTTCGCTACAGTTTTTATCTATTTTACCCCTATGACAACACCGTCTAGGTCTTAGTAGAATATTTAAATAAACAAATAAATTCAATGTTTGCAGCTTAATATATGAATAATGGCTATATAAAATTACATAGAATTAAATACATATATAGATATATGTAACAATAAGTTCAATCAAATATAAATATATTTACGTAAAAAATTGTCGCTCAATATGTCATGTACATTTTTACAATAATCATTTTCCTCGCAGGAAGTATGAGGTACTTGTATGAGGATCAGGGACGAGAAAGGACACCAGGTGGTGTCATTAGGGATGCGAACCTTGCTGTTGAACTCAACACAGTCATTAACGGCATCAAGGGACCTTCACCTCTTCTTGGTTTGCATGGGTTTGACCCAGTGTGGGGATTCACAGTAGACTATATGCACTGTGTTCTCCAAGGAGTTGCCAGACAGTTCGCGGAACTCTGGTTTGGTTCTTGTCACTCAGAGGAACGATTTTATATCGGTGAGTATTGCAGTGGGTACTTCGATAGAATAGTGCAATCAATAACCTTATGGCGTTTGGAGAAGCACACTGGTTTTCTGGGCAGTTCTTCAAATTTCGAAGTCTAAATCATTCTGAGGGAGCTCTTGCGTACGGTACAATTTGGTTTTTCTCCCCAGTACATCAGACACTGTCAACTCATCCCGTTAATTCGATAACACCTTTAAAGGCAGACTTTAAGTTGTGGAATAAGCATCCCATGGCTTCAGTACACCTGTTGCACGGAAGAGGGCCTTCACCATCTACCTTCAACAAAAAACACATTGTCAATAATTGAGTTTGAGTTTGATTATAGAAAAAAAAACGGAATGTCAATAATTAGTTATTCTTTTTTCATCTAATTAACTTGTTTCAGTCACATGGCTCTTGTGCCGAGAAATACAAGGAAGGCGCCTTTAGCTTCAGTGTCACCAATGTACTGCAATATTCTGCTGTGGAATGTTTTAGAAACGCGGAGTTGATCTTGGATGAAAGCTTCCTTCTCTTCGCAGGCAGTCCTGTTGTTGTGAACAAGGTTAACCAGCGGCTTCTTCTTATAAGGCCACCTCACTGCTTCACACGCCTCCCGAGGATCATCACAGAGCGAAACTTTTGGAAAGCGAGTGAATGGCGCCTCTGGGTGCTATTTTATGCCTTGCCCTGCACCCTTGGTCTCCTACCAGAGAGGTATTGGAGGCATTTTTCCAAGCTCTCTGAGGCACTTCATCTCCTCCTCTCGGAAAGGATAACACCTCGAATGATGTGCAGAGCTGGTAAGGCTATTGTTAATTTAAGGATAGATTCATGGCCAGGTCGTGATTCTGCCAAACATGCTACTTGTATGGTAACCCGCTTCTTTGTCCCACTTTTCAGAGCAACTTCTCATGCAGTTTGTATCAAGCGCAGCTTCCCTGTATGGAGACAACTGCATGAAATTTAATATGCATCAACTCCTTCACCTCACTAAAGCAGCTCGGCAAATGGGACCTTTGTGGGCGCATTCTGCCTTTGTCTTCGAAGGTGGAAATGGTTCACTCGTGAAACTCGTGAAGGCATCAAAGGGAGTGCCTCAACAAATAGTAGAAAGAGTCGTCCTCTCCCAGGAGCTACACCACTTTCTCGCAGTATATACACTACCTACTCGTATTACAGCATTTTGTAAGAGCATGCTGGGGGAGAAGAGGCTGCAGAGTGTGGCTTATGTTGGAAGTATCTGTTTGTTGGGCAAGGCAAAAGCAACGACACTAACAATGGCAGAAAAACATGCAGTAACAAGTATGTATGGCGCTTGCCAAGATGTTGTAAATGAGTACACTAGGGCTGTTTATAAGGACCAGGTCTACCACAGTGAGGCATATTCACGTGCTGTGAAGAGCAACTCTGCTGTTGTCAGGACAGCCACGGCACAGTACTACGTTATTCGTCGAATAATTGTGGTGAGAGTGAACAGTGACCGCAAGTGCTTGCTGTTGTGCAAGGAAGTGTTGACGATGGATGGCAATTTCCCACCTCACATCAACGAGTGCTTTGTGGACCCTGTATCGTTGCCCTGTGTTGTGGACGTGCTGGATGTCAACAGTCCTAGTCTTTTTATTAATTTTGCCCCAGAAGAAAGGACGTTCATTTGTGACCTTCCAAATGTCATTGAAAGGGACTAGTGACTTCATTTGGTGTGACTGTAATGCCATTTCATGTCGGTTAGTTGTATACTTACACCGTTTTTTCTACGTTTACTTCCTTCAAAGAGTACAATTTTTTTATGTAACTATAGCACGAATAATTTAACTCTGTGGTATCAGTATTTTCTGTAGTTCTGCATTCCTGAAAACCTTTTATAGTTAGTGACAAGTTAGGTCCTACAGTTCGAGGCTGCCCACACTGCATCACTCCACGTACAAACAAAGTTACCACGAAACAAATTTTCACAGAATGAAGCAGTAAACCGAATTAAAAGAGCTAAAATCAGACACGAACAACACACACGGAAGGCGCACTAACAACAATTTATTTGACATGAGACGGACGTACTAAAAACGAGCTCAAACTCCCTCTCCTTTTCCGTTAAACCAAGGAACGGACAGCTGACACATCTCCATTGGTCCATTGGTTTAACGGAAAAGGAGATGGAGCTTCTGAGCTCGTTTTTAATACGTTCGTCTCATGTCAAATAAATTGTTGTTAGTTCGCCTTCCGTATGTGTTGTCCTCGTCTGATTTTAGTGCTTTTAATTCGGTATGCAGTACCAACAGGCCCAATTCCACGTTTTGAGAAGCAGTAAAACCTGTTTGGGCAAAATATTTCCAGGGTGTCTACTAAACGGTTGCGTTCAAATTCCCTAATTTTTCCAGAATTTCACCGTTTATTTCAAGCGAATTCCTTGTCGAAAACAAAAGGGAACTTTGTACCTGCTGTTATGTTTTGGTACAGATCCTTCATAAAACAGATCATTTATTGAGTAATTAGTAAGAATGCCCTATTTTTCTGCCTCTGAGCTTGTTGTGTTAGCAAACTGCTACTCACAGCAACATTGCTGCGGCGTGACTGCTTAACCACTTAAGAGTGCTGGCAATTCACTGTGCATCGTGACGGCGCTTGTCTGCGATTTTCTCTGACTTCATATGCCTCTTGGGCAAATTCCCTGGCAATCCGCTGACTGTTCCATTCACATCAAAATTTCCTGACAATTCCCTGTTTTCCAGGTTAGTTGACACCGTGGTTTCCTAGTTGATACAATTTAAGTTGTTATTCAGCTCACAGCGCCGCTAATATTGGAACTGTGTTTTGCACCATTGTAGCACAGCAGTGCAGAGACAGAGCCAACTGCAGGACGCAATGAGAATCAGTGGACTGTCCCAAACTGTAGGGGTTAAGTTGTCACTAACTATAGAAAATGTAGATGAAACCACGCCATTTATCATCCACAATGCAAGCTAGTACACGGTCCCTCACCCATCCACACCCTGCGAGCTGATCTGGATTTCTGACAGACTCGATTTTTGGTATCGGTTGAGTTACAAGAATATTTTGACATATGCAGGTCACTTTACGATACGGTTACATCACGCTGAACATCACTGTGTGTTTGGCTTGAACGAGAGTTCCTACTGATCAACTGTCGGACTTTAATGGATTTCACTGTATTGATGTTCGTACAAAAACTCCCTTGTTCTGAGCATATGTATCATACTTATCACATTGTATACCATCTTCCACAAGCGTGCATAAAACTACTGGTTCTGCAACTTCAGTTGTAATCAATTAGTAATATCCACAGACCGACCGCTGTGGGGTCGCTCATGATCTCAGTTGTCTTGCAACGATTAATTATAATATAATAATAAGTATTATAAATAGATAAAATCAGGCATCCTCGCTGCAGCAGAACACAAATGAAAATGCAGGAAACCCAGTCACGCGCGGCTGAGCCTGTTTGCAAAATGTAACATCGGAACATAAACCATACACTAGTTTCAAGGTACTGCGTATATATATCCCGTGTAAGGATATTCATGGAAAAAGTGAGCGTTCATTATCTTCATTATCTTGGCCTAGTGTGAAGTGCTGTCATGACACACGTGCTTCTCATAATTTTTAATTCATTCAGATGGTCTCAAGAGGGTTTGATATGCCTGATATGGGGTCTCGTATGAAGTATACTGGGTCCTCGTGTGCTGGTATCGAAAACCGATATGATTATACCAGCTAACTGCAGCATGTATATTTATAGCGGGATCTCGTATGTTTTATACCAGGATTGCATGCAGCATGTATGTTCATACTGTGATTTCATATCGGATTTTCTAGTAGGGAGTATAGACAGTTTTGCCTTTCACTTTTGAGCTTAACAAGAAAGTTACATTTTACCATATATGTGCTTTTGTATTCTCCTAAGGGTACAGGAATAATAATGGAGCACATAGATGAAGCTGAGAGCTGTTCTTCGAGAGTGTGCTAATTGTGACAAAAGAAATATACGATGAAAGTTGTACAGAAACAGCAAATGTCTGCTGACAAAAGTTTTAGAAATCTGGATATTACTACCTCATGTAGTTTCCGTCCAAAAGTAGGACTACTCGACATTCTTCAGTCGCAGCACGGTGCAGAGGTGGAAGTTGTGGCTAGAAAAAGATTTGGCATGTTCACAAGGTCATTAGTGCACACCAACATACATGACAACATAGACAACATGATGGCTGCAAACTCACAATTATTCAACAGCACAAGAAACGGAAAGCATGAGTAAAAAAAGATAGCGTCCATGCAGCACGTGTAGAACCACATAATCTCAGGGAAGGTAGAATCGGGAGAGCGATAAATGACTTGCGTCCGAAATTGGGTAACTTGGCATAGTTAGGACCAAGGATATGGGCTGCTCCAATACACACTCTGTTTCTATAGTACCCTTTCAATTGTCTCGCATGTATTTTTCTGCTGCATCGAGCGAAAGAGCATCAAGGTACCTAGATTCACTCTACATTCAGAATTGCAATAAATATTATGGGGCTCTACCCCATCTCTTGAGGTAATGTGCTGAAATGGAGTAATGGGTTGCCTCAGAGCGATGACGGAAATCCTATGGCGTCCAAAAGCATTAGAAGTGCTTTGACAATTTGTGTGGGGCCAGTGAATAGTACTGCAAGGCATATTTCCTTAAGCTTGACGTGCAGAAGCTGCATACGTGTATCAGTGCATAATTGATGTTAAGATACAGAAACTATAAAGCTACGACCTTAGGGTGTTTGTATGTCAAATGAAGTCCATTGGTAGCAGCCCAAAATTCACATATGAGGTCCTTACCAACAATACGCATAGTAGAAGTGTCCTTGTTTAAGAAAAAGGGTTCTGCTGCAATTGTCCCCCTCTGTGCCCTGGACTACGCCATTCTCTTCATGATCCGTGGTTAGGGTCCTGTTATGCACCTGTGCGAAGACTTGCAACTGAAACACAAGGAAAAAAAAGAGAAAAAATACTGGAATTACAATGTGAAAGCATGATATAAAGAAGAGTGCAGCTAGAGCCACATAGCGCGGACAATGACAGTGATATTGTAACATGCTGTGGTACGTAAGTGGTTGCAAAGTTTTCCATTAGTCTTGCCATGGTCACTTGACAGTTGGTTAAAAGTAGAAAAGCTTTTGATGCATGACACCAATCTCCTTTTTCATTCTCCCAAGGAACCTACCTCCCCTCACTGTACAAAGAGTTGCGTGGCATGATGATGCCACAGACGGACACTTACAAAACATATGAGCAAATCTGTCTGTGCAGACCTGTACTTCTCATACTATAGAGTACAACGAAGTCAAGACAATAAGTCACATTGCAGTATAGTTAACTTCAATGAACAAAAACCTCAGATAAGGAGTCGCAACACTTTATATGAGTAAAAAGTTCTGCTGGCCACCTTATCATCACTGGCGTCACGTAACAGTATTTACATATTCATGGATCAGGAAGCATTAGGTGCACCTTCATGCACTTTGTGAGTATGGAGATGGGACGTAGGTTGTGGAACACACTCTCATGGAGAAAGGATTAAGATTTCAAAGAAAAGCAAGTAAAACAATATCAAAGAAGTCTGACATTCTATAACAGGCAAATAAACAGAAAGCAAGAAAAAGCGCATGCACTGCAAATTCAGGGAACAATCAGGTTGAACCCTAACCTATCAGGCTCCAGTTATTGCGTGCACCTGGAGGATGACACCTACATTCTGGGCTACAGGCTCATATTCTGGGCTATAGGTTTTCAACATGCCACTTGATTATTATGCCACAAATTCAAAAAGAACTGTTACATAATCCGGTGAAGGCAGATCATGTCTATTTAAAGGGGCACTAAAATGCAAAAAGAACTCTTTACATGAAAGTACATGTTCGGATTATAGTATAATACAATCGAAATTAGCTCACAAAGCACCACCATTTGAAGAAAAACGCAATGTAAACAGTCTTTGGCAGCAATGAGCACGATTGAAGAGGGGCAGCAACGATTGGCAGCATCCAATGAGACAGTAGGAGAAGCCTTTCGTGTTTCTGTGGATTTGGAATGGGGCTGGCCGTAGTACGTACACCATATATGTGCGACATGATGTGTGTTGGTCACATCACTTTTTCAATACAGATTTACTGAATCGTTGCCCACAACAGTTATCACAAATGTTCCACTGACAACAATTATATTCACGTCCTTCGCACTATTGTTTTTCACTGTTACTGCTCTATAGCATAGCATGTGTGGCAGACATTCACTGCATTCGTGCCGAAGCAAGGAGCCTGTATAGTTCTGACTGCACCTTTGTAATGGAATCAATGTACATATTGAGTTACGATGTCATGTGGAAAGTTAGCATGTTAGCAGTCACGATGTCAAAGTCTGCCTGGGGCACGATAAAGCTGAAGACCCCCCCCCAGTACTTAACCCAGCGTGCCCTTCCGAGGTGAAGACCGGTGAAAAAGCAGTTGACAGAGACAAACCGTTTCCGGTGCCAATTTATCTGTGTGAATTGCAGTAGTTGGTCACATGACTCCAGTGTGCTACAAAGAGAACAAAGTGGTGCTTTTTTATAACACAGTCCTATCCTATTATTCTTTCAGTAGCTTATAGGAGCCACTGGAGCCAACTGACTTAGGTGCGGGTGCCAAATATGCCGGCTGTTGATTTATTGTGCACCGTGCTGTCCAGATGTACCATCCTGTGCCGCCTTAGGGAAGGTACCCAGGGCTGCTGCCCCTCTACCCCCCCCCCGCCCCCCCATGAAACGGCTCTGACTGCATGTAACGCAAAGTAAAGTTAACTTGTTTTTTGCATTTTAGTGCTCCTTTAACACCCTATCCAAAGTAATTGGTACTTCCCTTCATTCATCTTTGGAGGCTTTGACGGAGTTTTGGTAGAGCGGGCTATCCAAAGCAGCTCCCAGGTCAGGACTGCAGTTGCAGGTGGCCTCATGAGAGCTATAGTGCAAGGTGAAGGCAACAGTGCTCAACAGGAAGTTATGCAAGGAGGGTAAAGCAACATTACATCACTCTGTTGGAAAGCGAAGCATCCTTCTCGCAATCAGGACCTCTTTCGATTCACGTGGGTAAGCTGCAGTCATTGGCGCAGGCTCGGGACTATGGTGGGATGCTACCATGGCACTGTATGTTGTGCTTTCACACACTGTCACAGCCCCCTTTAGAAGATTTGCCACATAATCTGTAAAGAGATAAGCAGTACAAATGCCTGTATCATAAACGGAAAGAGATTTTCATACTGTAAGTGGCCTTTGTCTTCACTCTAGAAACTACTTCTGCCCCTTTCTTTGTTTTTAGGAGCTTCCTCCTGAACATCTGTTGTCCATCCTTTCCATAAGCATACTCCCGGTCAGCATTTTCGTTGAAGTGCAGGGCAGCTATTTGTGTCCTACAAGGAGTGATAGAAGAGATAAGACATTGTAAATGTGATACCTCACAAATAACCTTTTTGACAACCTATACAGTAAAAAAAAAAGGTCAAGCACTACGTCAACCCCTTGTCTTTCTTCCCACTTCAAAGCGTGGGTACGCACCTAGCACGCATAACTTTCGGTGTGTATGCTGTGGACTTAGGAGCGAACTTCAGTATGACGGAGTGGTATGACTCGAGCCCTGATGTCTGACCCACTCTTGATAGTTGTTGAACATCCTTCAGTAGCCTTGGGTTCAGTACAATCTTCAGATGTCTTGCATAAGCTACGGTACCTGTACATTCAGAGCATTTGTTGTCCTCGCCATGTACACTGTACATACATTATGTCTAGTACATGTGGAGTATGCTAGACTAACACACTAAGGAAAAATGCGCTTCTCCTTATTCAAATTACCAGGCTGCAGCCACGGCCTTTCTCCAACTGTGTCATGTAAGCAGCGATGGTATGGACCTTCATGACCGGTATGGACATTTGTAATGTGGCGTGTCATGCCTAATGAAGTAATGTTAGTGTCAGAGCTACATATCTGTTATTATCTGATTAAGTCTTACTTTTCCACATGCTCAGTAGCAGTTCTGAATTCCCCTCTGCTGTGGAATTGCACCAGTAGAGATGGTTGCAAATATGCTGCACCCATGGTTTTAAAGGAGCACCTGCACTGGTTTTGGCTGCTGTGTCCAATTTCTTCTTCAAGCCTGCATACAAAATTTAAATACATAAGCCCAACAATAAAAATTCATGACATAAATTCAACGGCAGACCACTGAAATGGTCATGATGTACAGCGTATCAGTAGCAGTGCAATCGACCCTACGGTGTGGGTTACATAATAAGCAAGTAAATATCACCTTTCACCACATGCCAGGTATCAAATCCATGCACTATGCTGGGTTCCATTTCACGCATGTGCTTTCTCACCGCAGGATGTCGATCAGTCGTAATGGATGCCACGATGATGTGATTTGATTTCAGTTCGTCCAGGCATCTCACAAATCCCACCTTTTCCATGTTTGTGCTGGAAGCAACATCTGGAGACTAGAGCAAGAAGAACACACAAAAAGAAAGAATCAAACTATGGCAGCTGGTAGGCCTTATACGAGTAATATATGTGCCAAACACTTACCTCACCAACCTGTACTTGAACGGAGCTGACGATTTTCTTTGAATGGGCTTCCATAAAAGTGTATGTCATGTACTTGGCACAGTGACCAGGAGAATCACATCTGCCATCTCCAAGGAGGTCAACAGGCTTGTCTTGAAGTGAAAGGAGCAGGTGGTTGTGTTCTGCATTCCAAACCTGTAAGATTTATGCAATATAACAGCCATTGTTGCAGAAAGCAAACTCAATACCTCCTTATACACTGAAGCACCGATGCTTGTCAGTTACTACTTATCACAATCATATGATGATAATTAATATTTTTAGATAGATTTTCAAGTATTGTGGAAGCGACTAGGAACTGGTACCTGTGATACAGCAGGCAGTAGGCAACCTTTCTGATATGTGTCGTATGCAACCTTTGAAATCATTTGTATGTTGATGGAGCTCAGCAGTCGAAGAACCTTTAGAAAGGGATGTAACGTTTTATTATGTATGCTCCCAAACATGCAAGTACACACCTTGGTGGGACTGGCTCCGTTGAACAGTATTGCACCGGAGAGCAGAACGTTTCCTGCAGCCATCCTGTTCAGTTCTGGCTGACTGCTCCAAGAGAATTTGTGGCCGCTTGCACATTCGGACACAACAGTGAGAAGCGTGCCCCGAACTGATGTGGTAACCTTGCATGACCCACTGCAACTGCGACATGCTTTGAACAATTCCAGTAGTGGGGCTTCAAAGACAATGAATTTTTGCTGTTCCACTGGACATTCAGGTGTAGTGGTGTCTCTAGAAAATTAATTGGCCATCTTTAATCATAAGTTTGCTTCAACAGAAAGTGTCCCTGTACCCTTCAAGGAAGCTATCCTCAGATGGGTAGTAGCTCTCATCAGTTTCTTCTCCCACTGTTGATGTCATACTGATGTTCTGCACCTGTCCAAAGACTCCAAAAATGTTACAAAGTCTGCAACACGTAACAAAGCTAGTGGTTCCACCTGTGGACTTGGCAGAATCTGCGAAGTGGGGGTCGATGTAATCATTGGCCCACGTGATGTCCTTTCTGGTGTCTTTGTGTCCGTATAAGGATTGCAAAAATATTATCAATTGGATACAGACTCACCCCTATCCTACCTCTTGAGCAATCACACAGATGTAACTGGTAGAAACAAGAGGGGGAGACGAAGCCACAGGTAGGAATGCTGTCACTCCTGGCAAATCCGGATCATCATTTTTAGCATACCAGCTTCCAGCTATTTCTGTCATGTTAACTTGAGTGCCTGGATCACACACACAGACACAAACAAAAAGAGTAATAAGAAATGCGGATCACATTGAGCACTAACCTTGTATACACTTCTTACATGCAGACTTCATAGTGATTGGAGAGACAGTGCTGCAGTATGCATGGTCGAACTCGACTACAGTTGTTTCCTGCAAAGTAGGAAAGTTCAAGTTTACTGAGTATATTTGGTTCTGAATTCTTGCAGTGCAGATCTAGACAAGACTTTTTTACTGCGTACTTCACAAACAGTGTCCGTCGACGTGGACAATGTGCTAGCAGCATCAGTAGTATCATCCGACACGGTGACTTCCATGCACAAGTCCATGAAATCATTGCAATCGACCTGAAACAGTTTTAAAACTATTTCAAAACAGAAATTTTCAAAAGATGACCAAATGGTGAGATCTCTACATACTACAAAGCAGTCCGGCGCCACTTCAACACCGGAATGTCCCTGAAATTAAATTTGGTCATGTTCACAATGCTCAGTGGGTAGGATAACACAAGTTAAATGGTATACGTCATCGCTATATTATAATTTATACATGTGTGACACCTGTACATACCTGAGACGTTGTGCTGAGCCCGTCACCAAAGCGAAGCAGAATAACAGGTGACGGAACGGCAGTTTGCTTCAGACGTTTTCGCACTTCGCCAACTGCGGCATCTTCGTAGTCATCGGCAGAAAAATGGAATGAGCACACACGACACGACAGCTGTATCTCATAGCCGAGTGCTTCGAACCACTTTCGTTTTCGCGCATTGTCCTGTGGAATCTTGTGGTAGAAAACGCCCGTCGTCGAAGATGAACGATTTCCGCATCCCCGAACTCCACAACGTACACCAGGCATTCGTAAATACGTGACACAACAGTGACAGACAAGTTATTTGATTACTTTCACAGACTTTCACTTCATGCTTCGCGCTGCCGGTATGACCACCCACGGCGTAGACAATAAGCGCGATAACACAGACGGCCTTGCAGACGGCCTTGCAAACGGCACGGCGCGTCGTAGCTGAATGTTTTATTAGTATAGAAACTATGTTCTTCAAATGCCTGGAAGTGAACGTCATTTTTAAAATGACGTTTAGTTATAACGATAATGTGTATCAACTTTGTTCTCTAGAAACTAATTGTCACGTGGTACAGGTTGACCAATCCCGGACGCCCTGGACCTGAAACCCAAGTTACTCTTTTTTGCCGTTTGTTGGCAGCACCGTCCATATTCCGGCAACCTTCAAAATATTTATACGTAAAAAATATTCCGATTTGTGAGGTAATGCTTTCTCTGTGTTATCAAACAATGATAATGTGCAGGATGGTGGGCCAAAATATGGGGGTTATTTTTCACTTTTCGGTCCCTTTAAGGATACACGAATGCTGCGTTAAAGGCAATTTTCGCAGGCACTTTGGAGACGTGAGTGAGAAAGCAACAATGCCAGGGCTTGATTAGGCATGTGATCACGTATCCTTACGCCATGTCTTCTCGTGTATTCGCTGCTTATGGGGTAAAGCTGTGCTCTCGTCGCAGAATATGTTGTCCTCCGCTGCATGCTTGTTTCATCTTCCAGTAGTGTCGCTCTGAGTACATTCCTTGGCTTTTTTTTACCAATCTTCTGTAACTTCTTCCCGCATCGTCGGCGTACTGGCATTGGCGATGGCATACTGCCACGATATTTTTTTACCCATGCTTTCCACGCCCCTCTGCTCCACCTTCATCTCGCCCGCTGACGCCAGTCTTGCGGTAGTGACGTGACAACAGCTTGACGGACTCCGGTGACAAATAAACTGCAGTATAGCGTGGCAGCAGCCTTCCTTTTTTATACTGTTGTGCAACACAAAGTGGAATCGTGGCGCGCGTGGGAGCCCTTGTGTAGCGAGCTATTATCTGCTACCTCGTGCACTACACAGTTATTTTACTGATATTTTTGTTTCCTGCAATACAATAGCAGTCTGCGTTCTTCTTTCAGGTCTGACATGGGAGGGAGGAATATGCAACGGGAGCAGAAAGATAGTCATAGTGAGCGACATAGGCAAGCACTTCCAAGCCTTACCGAATGCTGGGTTCCAGCTCGCGCGCCTGTAAGTAAACTACACTACAGTGGTCGGTAACACAGCATATCGTCAGAGAAATGCTTCCGCTTCATGCCGGTCACTTCCGGTAAGGGTCTGCAAACGCCATGTTATGCCTTTCCAATGGAACGTTTAATGATACCGGCTCAATCGTAGTGCACCGATCGATTTCGTGGTTGGTTCTATGCCGCTACGATGTCAGTCTTGAAAGTGGTTCTGGTTCGCCAGCGTACTATTAGTAGTGTCATATTTCATTCAAAGATACGTAGAGGAGCCGTTGTTCCTCTACATGAGTCCTGACCTGCGATGATGGAATGTCCCAGCGGGCAGTTGGACGTGGCCTCACGCTAGGACGGTGCAGGTAGAACTGGCTGGCAGGCGCAATGGCACGTCTTCGTCGTCGTCCTCGGGCTGCCACATCACTCCCCCGTCAGACGCGGAGCGGTGTAATGCTAGCGGTTGAGGTCCGCGTCGATACGTGAAAAGGAGAAAGAGGGGCGACACGTGGAATAGGGATGGCTGGACTTGCGTCTTGGGCTGAATGGGCAGAAGTAGCGGGATGCATGGTGCGCACAAGGGATGCGTCGCGGACAAAGGCTGACCGGGAGGGTTCCAGGGGCGGGCCGAAGCGAAGAGCAGGCAGGTAGGTGGAACGGTATGCAGGATGGGGCGACAGAACCGTGACCGGTTCGTGAGCAGAGAGCTAATGTTGTCGCCAAGGAGAGTGCCGGGGAGGACCATCGTTAAGCACGGAGAGAGCTGGAGTAGACCTAATTGTGGCCTACGTCCGTGTCCCCGGCGGAACATTTGTCCCGGGGCCTCTTGGCCGCATCTGGATGAGCTGCCAGTATCTTGTATGGAAGCCTGGTGGGAAGGCGAGGCGGGCAGAGTTCTTGGACCTCTAGCGTAGCAGATGCGGGTGGTGCGGTCGGCAGCGGCGTACGGCGACCGGTACGGGAGCGTGACGCTCGGGAACGTGGCGCTGGTGAACGCCCGAGGAGGACCGTCGTGAAGCGCGAGGCGGCGTGACGCAGTGAGATTGACCATGGCGTGTTGACAGTGGTGCGGTGCGGGAGCTGCGCCGTGATATGCCAGGTCGTTGAATGCTGAGTGAACAGCGTCACCGCCTAGCGAGTCCTCGGAGGAACTAGGCACCGTGCCTTCAATGCTGATATCTGGGGTGATCCGCTGGTCGTTGGAAAATTTGTGATGCAGAAGGACCGAATTACACCGAACGTGGTGTTCTGTGCTCGGGTCACCAAATGTAGAGGATATATTCTTCCTCTACATGAGCCCTGATCGGCGATGATAGAATGTCCCAACGGGTAGATGGACGTGGCCTCACGCTAGGAGGGTGCCGGTAGAACTGGCTGGCAGGCGCAGTGGCGCTCGCCAGCAGAGGCACGTCTTCATCGTCGTGCACATCGTCTTCACGACCCCCCCCCCCCCCAGGAAAAAAAAAACACTCTGAATTGCACCAGCCCTTTGCTATTCACTTTAGTGTTTCTTCGTTATTCTTATACCCACTGATCTCTGTAGCTGTGGCTATCGTCCCTGCTGCCTTCAGTACTGCATAATGGTTCATGGCGAAGCAAACCAAAAGTTGGCACCGTGCGAAGCGTACATGTCTCATGTAGGAGTTGTGCAGAATATACCGTATCATCCACCGTATTCGCCTTCAAGTTCCTAGGTGCATGGCTGGAACTCGATATTTCGAAATTGGTGGGAGGAAGAAACAGTACGAAAGCGCCAGTGAAATATGCTGCAGGCAAGCTGTAAGTGCAACCTTCGCGATAGCATGTGCTCGGGGTAGCTGTGCTGCCCGTGTTGTTCCTTTTAAACAAAGAAGTGTCTGCACAATTCAAAACTGGTGCACGCGTGAAAGTTGCGTAGTGCTGTGCAGCGTTATTCTCCACGGAGGTTTCTACACCAGCAAGCTTTTAGATATTCAACTTATTTACATAATTCTACTTCAACTTATGTTCAATATTTCAGGTTAGGTGCACCAACTGCGTGCACACCTAACTTTTACAAACTGGGAAACGGCCTTTTCCGTCTCTCAGAATGTGCTATGAAGAACATTACAAAAAATCTCGAGTAAGTATCACACGGTGTGCGTATGTTTTGCCTTGGAATATAATCTCTGTTAGAAATCGAAATGTCATGGATGCTGGAATACAGTCTTTGGTCGATTAAGGGATCAACTGCTGCATATCACGTATACGTACGGGGAATTTCAAAGAGTAATCCAGGTTATTCTAAACAGAATACCCTCTGCGCCTTTGCCACTTAGTGCTGGATAAACAAAACATATCTACACATATCTCACGTGATCAGATTCTTTAGGCCAGGTGCTTTGAACACAAAGCAAATTGTGGGCCGCATAGACCGTGGACCACACAATAGCAACCCTCAGGAAACAAAAACAAAACGGCGATATATAGGGTGGGTGCTTTAAAAGGTCAGTCACATTTTCGTGAAAGACGTGATACCTCCTTGACGCACAGACTTCCTCTGCTTCAGAGTAAAGAATTTATGACAGAGAAACCTACGAAAAAAGTGTGGTTACCAAGCACTGCGTAACAAAATAAATACGACCACGCATACTTTCGCCTCCGTCCATCGGTATAGCGCGTAGGAAATGCACGAAGACGAAAGTTTGCGTGGACGTATTTATTTTGTTACGCTGTGGCTGGTAACCACGATTTTTTCGTACGTTTCTCTGGCATAAATTACTCACCGTGTCTGTGTGTCTAGCAGGTATAGCGTCACACGCGAAAACGTGACTGAGATTTTATTACAACCACCCAGTATATCATAAAATAGGATAATGCGAAAATGTACACAAATAATAGGAATTCCTAGAAATTGCCACACAATGAGCTATGTACATAACAGCTTCCACTCCAGTTTGTGGAATTTCTTTTCTACCCCGATTCTCTACCCTCTTTATTTATTTCTAACTTCCCGCAGAGACTAAGGCTTCGATAGCTTGTAAATTTAGTGTGAAGATTAAGCTAAGTTCTTATCTTATTAGTAAGTAAGTAGTTAGCTAAGATCTTATTAGTTGCAGTGTGACTTACCAAGGTGTATGCGAAAATTAACTTGCTTCGACCGCAAATTCTTGTGGCAGTTCATGAGCCAGCTCAAGTGCTCTCACACGCGCACCTATGTGCTCCCTAATATTAAAAGGGACACGGGGTTCGAGATCATTTGGAGTGTAAAACTTCAGCAAGGAAGACGGGACCGGAGGGTTGAAACAGACACAACCTCCCCAATATGGACAGGGCAGCACACGCCAGGTAAACGGTAAAAGGAATGCATGAACAACAAAACAACAACAACTTAATGTTGAGATGATGAATGGGGAGTTTCATCGCCAATGCCTCACTCCAGGTTTCTCAACCCTGGAAGATTTGATTCCACCCCTAATTAGAGCACTGTCCAGTATCGACCACCACACACAGCAAAAAGAAATGCAAATCGGAAAAGTCACAGCACCTACAGAAACGCTACAAGTTCTGACACAATAACATCCTGACGCCTCTGTGTACAATTTCGTTGAAAGCGTGTCTTTTCCAGCGGTCGTACGTCCAGCGGCCAATTTGTACGATAAAACTGCAAAACAAATAGACGTACGTCGTAAGCGACTCACCACAAACACAATGTAAGGACCTGTAAAGGAACATGACCTCACCTGTGTTTCAATCACATTGCCACTCAAGCTGGTGTGCAACTTGAAAATGATATGGATGGAAGGATATGGACCTGATAATGAATTCGCTGAATTGACTCCATCAAACAAAAGTTATCAGTATGAAACGTTTTTTTTAAGCCTTACCGTATTCAAGAACATCTCTCACGGCCTTGGGTGGACGGCCGTGGGTGGACCTACTACCGAATGCATTCAGTCCAAAGAACCCTTCCCAAAAATATCAATTCCTTAATAACTCTGAGCTCCACACATACGATCTTCGACGTCTCAGCCACAGTGAAAACTTTGCGAACGACTGAACACAAACCTGCGTTCGCCACACTACAGGCCGGCGTGAAAGGTCGCGTAAGGGTACAAGAGTGCGGCAGAATCAAGCATGTCCACAAATAATTTGCTTGCGGTGGTGACGACTGACGACTGATGAGAGACAGGGTTCACCTATTTGATATATCACGGAAATGTGTATTTGAGATTTAATGAGTTTAAACGTTTAAAAATATTGGGAACTATGTGTCCTACATGCGCGGATGAAAGTGGGCGGCGGCGAAGCGGTCGAGCAAAGAAGGTGTGAGACGCACGTGTTGCCGCTTCTCCTCGAGGTTCGTACACCTCTTCTACGCCATCCTATCAAACGAAGGGGAAGATGACCATCTTTGCCCTTTTTGTAGGGAGTAAATCTGACGTGAAAAGAGTAGAAATGGAAAATCTACCCTTTCCACTCCATTAGAACACGTTTTCGAATAACAGTGTACCTAACGTATTAAAATCGTGGCACTCGCTATAGATTTTACGCTATGGTTATATCAATCGAAATCTGAAGGTATGAACCGAGACGGGCAATAATTATTCTACATGACGTATCATAATCGCCCCTTAGAGCTACCAGTATTCGTGGTATCACAACAAATTTTACACTACGTTAACATCTGAGGAACGGAGCCAAAGCGAACACTATCGAATATTCAGGTGGATAGAGGAGAATATTCAAAGCGATACCAATATGAACGAATCTGAGGAACAGAGTAACAGAATCAAAGCATATCATAATCGTTTCTTCAAGCTAGCATTAGCTTATAAAATGTTAAAATGAAACACACAGCACAACTTTTGCCCAATCCAACCTGAGGAACAGATGGATAGAGACACAGAACCGAAGCGAGCGTTGATTATCCGTGGAATAGACGCATCGTAATCGTATCTTAGACTCACCACACATGGTTGAATGATTAGAAGGCTCGTCTTGGTGAAGTCCGATGTTTTACAATGATGCAAGTGCATCAGAAACACGTCTGTATAATAATTGAAGATATCCCACTTCAATAGACCTTGTCGCGTTACTCTCAAACCACTAGTCTCTGCGCGCTCTTTAGCCTCGTTCCCAGCGACGACACAGCATGAGTGGGCTGCCAAAATCGCTCTTGCCATTGTGATGAATACTGGTGGCCGCCGTCTTTAATGACTATGACTGACGATAACGTAACATTCCATATAACTACTCATCCGGTAAACATCTGAGTAGCGTATCAGCGTTCGAAAGATCACGGAAACACATGATTGTTTGCTTCAGTTTTTCACGTGAGGACTGCTGGCCGATGCGTATGTGTTCTACATCGGTTCCCGAGCAGGAGAAAATGAACCGGCACGAAATGAACACGAACCGACGCAAAAATGAACGAAAACACACACGCGAAATTGAAGGAACTCGGCAAACGGCAGTCCACACGTGCACAGTTCCTGCGACTACCACGGGATGGAAGACCTAATGTCGGCGCCCATTCCGTGAATCGCGTTGTAGTGTATACTAGCCGCAAGATATGAGAACATATCACAGTTATCTTTGCTTCAAATACATGTGAGATGCTACTCGAAACGATCTCGAACGTTTCGGGAACGTGGTCCTTGACTTCAGTCCTTCCGGGAGCCCCGTCGTCAACGCGATGGACATCGTGCGCATCGTTGGACCCGAACGCGTCCGAAGCGGCGCATGTCTCGAAGTCGCTTTCATCGTTCGAGATATCGCGGCTTAACGAAAATACACCTCTTTAAGTTTAAATAAGCTAGGTTCTTGCGATATAGTTAACTAAATTTCTCAGTCTCTGCTTCGACATCGAAATGATCAATGATCGAATGATTGAATGCGGGGACTGCGACAAAACCTACGTCGGTGAGACAGGCACGAAGCGAGTAACATAAGCCGCGGTTATAAGAATGCGACAGAAGCGTATCGTATCGAGTTATCACACCTCTCACGTATCCCGATTGGTGGATTAGTTGACGTAGCCCTGTCGAAGAGGGTCTGTTGCGATAAGTCGATACGATATGCGTTTGCCGCATTCATGTAAACGGGGCTATAGAAGGGACGTTGCAGAGGCTATGAATGCCACACGAATTAAGACTGAATTGGTGAATCACTGTTGTACTAGCGGACCCGTGTTTGACCTTGATAACGCAAGACCATTGCACTCTAAAAACGAGCCTCACCGCATAGCACGCTCTGCGCCAACCATTGCCACGAATGATAGGGTTGCCGCTTCTAATTCGAAGACAGAGGGGAGCGTAGCCTTTTTGTGGCAATTTTTAAATATTATAATTGACATTAAAGGGCGTACGTCCACCTCTCTCTTGGAATGAGAAGCGATAACCCTATCGTTCGTGGCCATGGTTGGCGCACATCGTGCTATGCAGTGAAGTTCTGTTTTCAGAGTGTGGCACGGGAGGCACGATGGGGCCCTAGAAAGTTGTTAGAGTCCTGGTTTATTAGACGTGATGTGACAGCGTGTAACACAAACTGATGCCCCCTACCGGATGTGTACAACGGCCTCCTGCATAAACAGATAGATGTGGCCCCTTGTTTGACCATTTGTACTGATCATGCTTCCTGCATAGGTGGCGAAACGTCTACCGTTTTGTTTTATATTCTTATGTAAGCTGCAGTAGTAAAGGATTTTACATTATGCCTTCATCTTCCGGCTTTTGGAGTATATTTTCGTCGAAATGATTGGGCACTGTGCGTACTGATTCAAAATTTGCCGCATTTTTTTATACAGGGTGTTTCACCTGAGGTGATAAAAATTCTAAATGGGGACGTACTCGCCGGAGGATTGTGGGACTTTCAGCAACTACTTTCTGGAATCTTTTGCTGCCAATGAGGAATGTTTTGGACATTTTTTTTTTGCGGGAAATTAATGCTTTCCAATCGATCTTTGACAATTGCCACGAAGCCTCACCTTTTTACAGAAATATGAAGTCTTCCACGGATAACTGCAGATGAAAAAAAAAAAAAAAAAAAAACTATGCACAGCACCGCAACAGAAATAGTCGAAAAAAATTGTGAAAATTCCGCTCTATCTTTATTTGTCTTTTGTCAATCGCAGCCGTCACTCACTCAGCCTGTATAAGTAAGCATATTCACACAATGTAACATTTTACTTTTGTTTATCACTTTAATTATGCAGTTAATGATATGTGGTTTCAACAATGGTAATCTTTTAGGAGAACTCTTACTCAGTGCATAGTCTTCAATCTATCGTTTCTTTCAAAGACCGTGCCCGAAAAACTTTCACAGTGTTAGTGATATGTCTGTTTAGCAGTGATATTGCACAAACTAACTTATTTATTCAGTGAGGAATTTTTGATTCAATGTTGTCACTTTCGAAGGCTGTTTAACACATATTCCTCTTGGACTTTGTTTTACATGCTGCAAAAGCGTGAGTCCAGATTGTGTTTCTGCGTGCCATGTTTTCGCATGAGGTGCTGTGATATGTTTACTAGCGGCATGGCAGGACGGGTTAAGCCATTCCGCTCGTTGGTGGAAGCCAAGGTGATGCTCGACACTGGGAGGTGGTGAGTTCGAATCCTACCACCGGCTGTGCAGTCTGAGGTTTTCCCTTGGTTTTCCGAAGGCTTTCCAGACGAATGTCGGCCCAGTTGCTCCTAAAGTCGGCCCTAGACGCCTACTAACCCCCTGTCCCCCACTCCATCCTGCTGTCCTCTCTCCATCTGTCCACATCTCTAGGCCGCTCACAGTCACAGTTGATCCACTGCGCTAGCATGTAATAAAAAAAATCACATATGTTTTAGCTTATTGGAAATGTAGAAAACCTTTTGTGGAAGAAAACCAGTTCACGTGTGTAGAAATGTCAGCTTTCATGACCACATGCGGGAAAAGGTGAGTAACTTCGAGCATAAGCTTTGCACATACTTTTCTGAAAGCTTTTGCATAATGGAGGTGTTACACGCAGCAAAGGCACAGGGACAGAGAGAGAAGAAGAGACCAGCCAGAGAGAGAGAGCTGCGTTGTGATGTCTCGAGGCTAGTGGAGAAGTGGAAAATGTTCTGTTACTTTGCGTCTAGCCCCTACTGGTTGTCAGTTGTTCATGCACAAAAGATTGTTCTCAACCGCCTGCATACCGTGACGACCACATTCGAATTCGATGGTACAGGGGAAGGTTTCATAAGTTTGTTGATTTCACTGCATGCTCCGCTTTTCGCTCTATGCTGTTGCTGCATTCTACGTGAACAAATTTCTGATGATCTGTTGCTTGAACCCTACATTCTAGTGGTGCAGTAGTCACTGCTGGAGATATATTCTCGCCGCACTTGTGCCGCTGTAGAAGTTATTTCCCATGAGTGTGCCTTGACGAAGGACTATGGTAGGTCAGGTAGAATCCCACACAACCATGACTAATTCCGCGGACGTCGGCGGCACGTGCGACAAGGAGATAGGAAAGCTCTCCAGTGTGTCAGTCAAGAGCCATGCGCCGTGAAGAGGACATAACGACAACGAACGAAATGAAGCCAAAAATACGTGTTTTATCCCGGAATACGCGTTCACCACGTCCGCCAACGGATGCCCCCGTAGTGGAAGGGACGTCTCTTTAAGTGGTGTGTTTCTGTAGCTGCGCTACAATACAATGGGCTGCGTAGGACATGGACGAGGGGCTTGTGGTCGGTATGCAGTGTGAAAGATCGGCCTTCTAGGAAATGCCTGTAGTGTTTCACAGCGAGATACGCCGCCAGAAGCTCCCTCCCGGAGGTGCTATAGCGACGCTGAGTTGGGGAAAGCTTGTGCGAAAGAAACCTAGTGGGCACCATTCGCCGCTGCAGAGTTGTTCTAAGACGGCTCCAACTGCTTTGTTTGAAGCGTCGACCAATAAGGCCATCTCGGCGTTAGACTGCGGATGATGCAGGAGAGTTGCGTCTGCAAGTTTCCGTTTGACCGTTGCAAAGGCTAGTTGAGCTTCATCAGTCCAAGTCAGAGTTTTTTGCTGTTTGCGGCCGGTGTCGGCGAGCAGATGGTGCAAAGGCTCGATGATGTCTGCACAGCGCGGAATGAACCGTCGATAGAAATTGATGAGACCCAAAAATCTGCGGAGGCTGGTGTGGGAGGTAGGCAGTGGGTAGTCGAGGATGTGCTGGACTCTATCGCCCAGAGGTGAAATGCCTTGCGGAGTGATGGTGTGCCCGAGGAACTTGAGGGTGGAAACGCCAAACTCGCACTTAGATGCATTGATGACTATGCCGAATTCCTGTAGGCGAGTGAACAACTGGTGTAGGTGGTCTCGGTGTTCTTCCTCAGAAGTACTGGCAACGATAATATCGTTCAGGTATGCAAAGCAAAATGTTAAACTTCTGAGGACCTGGTCGATAAAACGTTGAAATGTGATAAAAACGTGGACTGCGTTTGGCAGACCAAAGGGCATCCGCACATACTCGAAGAGCCCGAATGGAGTCGTGATAGCGGTTTTTGGAATATCTGGTGGATGAACAGGAATCTGGTGATATGCCTTAATGAAGTCGATCTTCGAGAAATAAGAAGTTCCGTGCAGACGGGCGGTAAAGTCCTGTATGTGCGGCAGTTGGTAGCGGTCCGGCAACGTAACGAGGTTCAGGGCCCGATAATCGCCACAAGGGCGCCAGTCGCCGGTAGATTTTGGAACCATATGAAGAGGTGAGGACCATGGGCTGGAAGATGGTCTGATGATACCTAGGTTCAACATATGGTCTAATTCTTGCTTCGCAATACGCAAGCGCTCGGGCGCCAGCCGGCGGGGACGGGCGGCTATGGGTCGTCCTTTGGTGACTACGTAATGGACGGTGTCGTGCTTGGAAGGAGCGTCTGCTGCTGGAGGGCGTAAGATGGCAGGAAAGTCACTGACGATGCCTGCGAAAGGGCTGGGGTCGGGCAGGCGGAGCGTAGGACTGAGGGCGCGGATAGCAGACGGAAAACCGCGGACCTCAAGCAGTGTGGTGTTGTCCACCAGACGACTGCGACGAATATCCACCACTAGGTCGAAGTGGTTCAAGAAGTCGGCGCCGATGATCGCGTAGGGAAGGTCGGCGACGAGGAAGAGCCAGCGGAAAATGCGGCGAAGACCGATGTTTAAGGTGAGCGATCGGTGCCCATATGTGCCAATTTTCGACTGATTAACGGCTTGCAGCGTATACTCTGGGGAATGGCGCATCTTGTCGTGACGGGTCGGAGGAATAATACTAACGTCGGCGCCGGTGTCGACGAGGAACCGTCTGCCAGTCTCGCGATCCGTGATGTAGAACAAGTGGCTGTCGCGATCCCCAACCATTCGAGCCATTAATGGTTGGGACTTCCGTTTCCCTGCTATGAGCACGGCGGTTTGCAGTTGCGGGCAGCGACTCCAAAGGTGTCATGGTACCAGCAGTACCCATTGGCAGGAGAAGGAGAGCTGTGGTATCGGCGGGATGGAGAGCGGTGGCGGCGATACGAACGCCTAGGAGAATAAGCTCTGGGTGGATGGGAGATAGCAGCGACTTCGACGCGAAGCTCCTGAACTGCGGCTTGCAAATGCTGGACAGTGGAAGTCAAGGTCGCGATAGTGGGATCTGGTAGAGGGAAAGGGGCAGCATCGTATGGCAGCCGGGTGGGATAACTTGACTGGGAGGTCTGGCTCGACGCAGCAAGAACGGGAAGGCCCTGCAGGTCCATAATACGGTCGGCCGTTTTGGCTAGTTCATCGAGAGATGTGAGTTCGGCAGCAGCCAATATGAGCCTGGCATGGTGGGGTAGGCGCTGTAGGAAGAGCTCACGTAATATGACATCATCAGCGGAAGTATCTCCGAGGAGTTGGCGCATGCGGCGCAAGAGGTGGGTGGGCTTACGATCTCCTCGCTAGTGAGCAATTGCTGCAAGCGTCGTTGTTCCGAAGCGGCCGTGCGGCGGATTAGCTCGGTCTTTAAGGTGTTGTATGGAGTCTCAGAGGGTGGCTGAAGAATAAGGTCGCGCACTTCTGCAGCGGCCTCGGGTGGCAAGTGCGAGACGACATACGAAAATTTTGAAAGCTGGGAAGTTATTCGGCGTCCGGCGAAGGTAACCTCTACTTGAGCAAACCAGAGTTGAGGATCGGCCAAGGAATAGAGCGGTAGGCGAAGGTTGGTGACGGCGGCCTCTGCGGAGACGGGTATGTGATCGCCGTCCGGGATTGACATTACGTCCGGGAGAAATCACGTCCGGGTCACCAATTTGTAGCTGCGCTACAATCAACGAGGTCCGATACAAGTGATGGCCGAAGGAAGAATGATGTTTTAATGAACTGCGGGTGCGCTCGACACCTACGCTCGAGGTAAGAACTCGCGGGGCCACAAGCGATGTCAATGATAGTGAAGTTGGCCGCTACATTTCTTTATCTTTCTTTCCTGCCAGGGTAGCGTCCGTGCTCTTCGGGGCGGGTTTGCAGGTGCGTTCATCTCTACTGCGCATGCGTTTCGATCTTAGCTCCGTGGTTAAATGAGGTGGGTCTGTGCTTGTCTTGCAACGGTTGGATGGCACAGGGTTTGCGTGGCAGTCATTTCGCGACGCCTGTCATGGGAAAACCTGCGCTCTGCTACCACTGCCAGTGATAAGCAGATCCATCTCATTTGATCACGGTATCCAGGCCGAAATGTATTCCGCTGTGAAATTCTGTTTATCACACGCAGGCTTAGAAACAGTGAATCAAGAAGATATACCAACAGCATACTAGATACGCTGGTCAAATAAGGAATACGTTTGAAAATGAGAAGACAAGCTGTCATGGATAGGGACACTGGCACATGGAAGAAACTTGAAAAAATAACACGCCAACAACAACACCTTTATTGCGAGATGATGAATGGGATGTTTACCCCAATGCTGGAGGTGACGTGGGGAATGAAATAATGAGCTCCTTCACAATAAGGATCGAAGCCCTATGGTATCCAAAAATAACGTCTACCAATTCGGAACACCAAGAAAATGCTATATGAAGGGAAGTTAAAACTTGCGCATATTCCCGTACATATTAAGAGGCAACAGATCCCCCACCCCTCCCGCCGGGTGGTTGCTCATTAAACAACGACACACTATAACAAGACACACGCAAGCGCACACGCACTGCACGTATGTTTTTTTCGTATTGAACTCTGCTTCATGTATTCTTACGTTACATTGAATACACTTTTGTTTAACGCCAAGGAAGTTTCATTACAAATAGTTACTTACATCCCCTTACCTTCCCACCTATGTGATAGATGCCTCCATGATGATTTTTAGATGGGATGGTCATGCGCCCCGTAAGCATCTGGCAGAGAAGACTGTTGTTACAGCAACTGCTTTCGTAATATAGTCCTAGTGAACGTCAACTGTATATGCTGTGTCTTTGTCATCTTAATTTACTTTGATTCAGCTGGCATTGAAGGTTTTGCTCGCTTTAAAAGCAAAATGCTATGTGCAGGAAGCTCTGTATAACACCGCGCGCACAGGGTTTTCGTGCAGGAAAACAAAATAGTTTTGACAAGTCGGATTTCCATGGTGACGCCAGGACGTATCTTTGTGCAGTGGAGCAGGCTAGATCGTAATTATCATGCTGCTGAACGAGCACAATCTTGAAAATAATTGTCTGTACTGCCAGCAAAATATGACTGATTAGTATATTGCACATATTCTTTTTTTTTTTTTACGATTACAACGCTCAGCAGCACTGCTGACACGGTCACGCGAGGTAGGAAGAGCATGTTTTTCGAGTGGAAGTCGAAGTTCATTTCCGCATCGTAGCGAAATATAAGCTACACCATTTGTATGCGTGTGTAGAAATGGTATAGCACTGCACGGGCCCGGGCTTACCCGAAAGTCCGAGCACGACCCGGCCCATGGGCCGGGCGGACCGGGCTTGGCGGTTTTTAGGCGGGCCTGGGCCGGGCTCGGGCTTCAGCCGGTGGGCCTGGGCCGGGCTCGGGCTTCAGCCACCGGGCCCGGGCCGGGTACGGGCTTGACAACGCCGGACATGGTCGGGCATGTACGCGAACATATTTCACTTCACGAGACTGGACAGCTGAATTTTCACGTTGCTTTTTTTCCCCATTGGGTATGTGGTGTCAGGTATTCTCATCTGAGAACTATCACTTTTTTACATGTGATCATGCTAATTTCGTGAATGGGTCTGGATTTCACGCGTTCACTCACACACATTTGGGGACGATTGGTGTGGGGTCCTGTGCATGAGCGTCAGTTAGTTACGAGAGTCAGTCGTTCTCGTTGGCGTCTGGCACGAGGGTCCGTGAGGTTAGGCGTTCTGACATATTTCGTTTTCATGAGAGTCCGGCAAGAGGGTCGGTTAGGTTAGGTGTTCTGACATATATTTCGTTCTCGTGAGAGTTCAAGAAAGAGGAACTAACACAGGAGCATGTGCAATAGAGCGACAATGAGTCTCTCTTGAACCGCAATGTACATAGGCCCACGCGCCGCTGCGCCCTGCGTTCCGAAGCAAGCGACCACCAAGCACAGAGCGGCTTGCCGGCAGAGAAACACAGCCGCTGCTGCGTTCGAGTGTACCTCCTGACTCTCCACCAATTGGCTGCGTCCTTTTCCTTGCTGCGTTGTGCTCTTTTGTAAATCTAAATACGCCTCCGAACCTCGAGAACAAATAGAGCAGAGGCGGGCTTGGACCGGGCCTGAGCATGGAAACAGTCGGGCAGTCTTGGGTAGTAACTAAGTTACTTTTAACTTGTAACTGTAACTAGTTACTTTTGGTGGTAACTAGTTACATTTCCATAGAAGTAGCTTTTAACTGTAACTAGTTACTATTTTGTGAAAGTAACTGCAAGATGTAACTAGTTACTTGAATAAATGTCGTTCCTTTTTATTTCGTTAGTCTACCTTCCCCTACTTCCCCCTAACAGTGTCTTCCTTCCTTTTATCCGTAATCGGTATGTGCCCCCTGCTTTGAGATCCTGACGAAGCAGGGAATTCCAGCTTTGCGAACAGAAATTAGTTGAAGTTAGCGACCCTCAACGGTCGGAGTGAGTCATATGTGAGCAATAGTGTCACTGCCCTAGTACGGGATCCTGCCTTCTGTGGATATGGACAAGGGAATGATTATGCACAAAGAGAAACTTTCCGGTCAGCTAACTTGCGCTCCGACCAGTGCAATGGCTAATCCTGCTCCGGTTGCTGCTACCGTAAGCTTCCGTGGCCGCTCTATGAAGCAACCTTCCAGTTTTCATCATGGAAGGATGAGAATAATAAAGTGCAAGCTATGGAATAAGACGTACTCGGCAAACAGGACGTCAACTTCAAACCTGAAAAAGCACCATGAGGCGTGTTCCTTGTTCTAGTGTATGTCTCTCTCTCTACAAGCTACGAAATGCGTGCGTGTCACCGTGCTCTCCTTTTTCACCGCGATGGGCCAAGTCACATGCACATGTCGTATTTTTTCGTGTGGGATAACCGCGTATTAACTTATACTGCTTCTGGTTAAGTGCAAAACAACTTTTATTACACTTCAGTAAATATAAATAAATTTATGTTTTTAACAATTGTATCGCCCTCTCATGGACATTTTTATAGAAAGTAACTGTAATGTAACTAAGTTACTTTCTCTCAGTAACTGTAACTAGTTACTCGACCAAGAAAGTAACTATAACTGTAACTTAGTTACTATTTTTGGCAGATAAACTGTAACTGTAACTCAGTTACTTTTTAGAAGTAACTTACCCAAGACTGCAGTCGGGTACGGGCTGGGCCCGGGCAGGTGGAGTCGGGCTCGGGCCGGGCCCGGGCTGGAAATATATAGAAGACGTCGGACCCGGGCCGGGTACGGGCCGTAGTAGCCGGGCCTGGTCCAGGCACGGGCCTGAAAATTAGGCCCGTGCAGTCCTCTAAGAAACGGGGCATGAGCTGGCTGTTCATCACATTGACAAACATGCATTTCCCGTTCCCTCCAATAGATTGCAATATGGTCCCAAATTTTACATCCACAGGTACATACTGGTACGTAGATGTCATCGCAACAAAAATACTAAAAATGGCATAATTCGACTTATCCCCTTATTGCCCCCTTATTATCGTTATTCTCTTACTAGTGTTTTGCCTGGGACTACTACGAGTATTTTGCCTGGGATATGTCATGTAGAATAATTTAAAATAAGAATAAGAAGACTTTCTCTATTATCTGCGCGGGGGAAAGCAATAGCCCGTGGGGCGTCGATGCGTCTGCATCCAGGGTGGGTTGTAGCAGTGCGTGTGGTAGCTAGTGACCGGCGGTGGACGTCATCGCTATGACGCGGTATGTAGAGTCTTATGTTACGAAGGATATGAAATATATCTGTTGGTTTCTCCTTCAACTGAAGAAAGCTGCAACGAGACCATCCTGATATTGCTGGGGAATGCTTCGGACGACGGTACCAAAAAACACTGAGCTTCCACTACCTCGATCTTCCATACACAATGGTTGATGAGGACGACTTCTGCGTGGCAGTCCTAGGAAAACCGGGCTTGATGCAACGCGCTGGCTCCTGCAATGTGAGTTAACCACAACACGATCCAACCGAATTTTAATGTAGAGCGCACATGTTACGGCCCCCTATCCATATGCGATACAGAAGCGCGGAAACCGCATGCGGGCTGCCGTTGAGCGTCAAGAAAGAGTGCTTTCCGCCCAACAGCCCCTATTGCCTGCGGTTTCCGGTGCTCTCAATATATCGACGGTAACGACGCTGTCAACGCTCAGCAGACTGCGTGGGTAGGCGGAAGAAAATAAGAGTGGTGACGCAATCTGCATTGATCATGTGATTGGACGAAGATGCGCAACAATCGTGCATTGCGCGGTAAACAAAAAAGGCGGAACGCGGAGGCGGCAAGAATTTCCCGCTCCGCAAACCCGTTAACGCGCATTTTTGCTGCATGTGGGTACGCAGCCTTAGGCGTCCATACTCGCGTTGAGCGGCGTCGGCGTTGTATCCGGCAGGGCGAATCGGGGCCGAAGCGAAGGATGAAAGAAGCGGGGAGGCGTACGGCGTGAGTAGAGAGGGCGCGATGAGGAGGAGGGCGAAGAAGGAGGGCACGTTTGGGAAGCCGTAACGCATCTGGCTACAGTTCGGCGAGATTGGGTCAAAACTTGCGACGGGAACCGTGGCGGCCGCAAAATCGCGGAAGTTACTTCACAAACTAGGATTGGAGTGCTACATGAAGAAATTACCTTGTGTGGGAATAAAAACAGTCGTGTATAACTCAGCAAGGAGAGCTGTTCTCAGGCTATCCATTACCGACTGTCGTAGTCGTCCAGTGAATATTTTGTGTCTATGCCCACGCGTGTTCACATCTTCCTATTATTGACGTTGCAAATTAATATACATAGTGAAGAAGTGCAAAGCGTTGACGGGTTTTAACGGAGGATACGAAAGGGCGATTATTTGCAGCGATGCGAACCTGCGAAGGAGTTAACAGCCGCACAGCATCTTTTTTCCCCGCGAATACGTAACTTAACCGGCTCTCACGTCAGGGCAGCTTCCTCCACAAATGACACGGCCTCCGGAAAGCTCACGTGCTCCCGCAATGTAATAGGAATAGGCGAGACACTTGTCCCTCTTACATCAGAGCTCGACGGGATTCTACTGAAAATGGACACGAATCCGTATCGAGTATGTGGTTTGTACCCGGTATGAGGTTCACCTTTTTATTCTTGCGAAGTCTGCCTTTAAAGCTGTGCGTGTCGTAAACTGAAACACCTAGAAAAATATTATCTTTTCTTCAATACTTCGTGCGGTAGTATAAACGGCCCTTTGGGGTACCTGCGCTATTGCTAAAGAATAATCCCAAAACAGGGATTAGGTTATGTCAACGACGACAGTCAACCTGATTGGGGCCCAAGAGCACTAGGGTACCCTAATGGAAGCTATCTAATTAAAACCACACTCACCGCATAACATGCATAAGGTAGCGTTTTCTTTGACATCTCGCTTTTGCTGAGCCTCAAGTCATTTTGTTTTCGATCGAGCCGTTACAAAACACGAGGAGCTGATTCGGACAACTCAGGAAGCTGCGGATAATTATTCGCAAGATCATGGATCGGCCATTGCGGTTGGCAGGCCTCCGCGGATACTGAAAATGAGATGGCGGTTTCCAAACAAGCCGAGGAGGTCCACAGCTGGACAGCGTGGTACAAATTTCTTAGACATATTGTAATTCCTGAGAGATCCTAAATCGCGTGACCATGTGCCAAAGAATGCCAAATCATATTGACGGAAACCGAAATTAATTCTTGGACCAGCGGCGCAGCGTGCGTTCCTAGCACCCGAGGCGAAACCAGTTTCGCCCCCCCCCCCCCCCAAACAAGACACGTCGCAGGAATGCCACAGAATTCGTCACACCTCCCCCAATCCAGTAGAAAGCGCCATGCTCTTCGGTTGCTTCAGTTTGACAATATGCGCTGCTTTCTTCAGCACACAGTCTACTGCCGAAGCACGCGGGATGCAATTTTACACCTGTGTGCTATATCAATCCTCGCTTCAATCACCTCCGTCTTTGACGCGCCCAGAAGGTCGTTCCAAGAGCGCTCTAGGTTAATAAATTTAGATTTTATCGAGTGATAAAGAGTTTCACCGTTTTATTTCGGAGTTTTTTTCTCTCTCTGGTGATAATTTGCGGCCCAAAAAATCTTGTGCCGGTCGACGGCACCTACGGCACCCCTCGCGCTACGCCACTGCCGTGTACCGATCACCGTGACGCCCCTTATGGTCGGAGTTGTCTTAGGAGTCACGGGCTGCAAAATATCAACACTTGGTGCGCGCAGTACCTAAAGAATATTGAACACTCTCTCAGAATAAAATAAGATTGTGTAAGTATGGCCCTCTTGTGACAAACGGTATGCACCGAGGGGAGTTTGACGTCTTGTATGTTTTCCGTATAACATTCCCAACAATACACTCACGCCATATGGAAACGTAATGTATGTCCGGAACCACGAAATTCGGAAACGGTATTCTGGATATACATTACATTATACGTAGTACAAGGCAGTATTGGCGTCTACTTTTCGCCTGCGAGGGGCAAGTGGGAAATTTGTCCCCCCCCCTCCCCTCCCCGTATTTTTGCTTCCCGAAAGTCGTCTCTTTTGTGCCCCTTTATGCAGGATGGGCACAATTGGCACAGCTCAGCTAGTTTGTGCATGGTAACTACTGCGAGACGACGAATACTAGTAAGTGAGATCATTGCAAAACGCGTCGAACGCATAGTGTCCTCTTGGAGCGTGAACGAACCAATATTGGGGTGTTCTTGAAAATCCGTTTTAGCGATCCAAACAACTGATTCTGCCGATTCGAACTACAGAGCCTTATAACAAATCGGAAGAACCCTTCATCTGCAACTGTAGCAACTGGAGCGTGGTGGATCATTCGCATGCTTGCTTGTAGTAACTATGACATATTGCAGTGCACTTCCAGGCTTTCCCTTTGCGGAAAGCTGTAAATGACGGGAGCTACGTCGGTCACCTACCTGTTGTCAACACGCTGTCAAGGAGACGCCGGCAGTTGGGAAACTCGATCTCACGCTAATGAATCAGGATGATGTAGCTTGCAGTGTCGCTTTGAGAATGAATAAACACCCGTGTGCGAGCCTCTCTCCGTAGTTAGACCAAACAGGGAACGGCATAGGGGTGAGCACTTTGCGTAGCTTTAATGCGCGTGTAGGTGGCGTGCAGGTGTAGGTGCCAGTGTCGTTTGCGATGTTCTACGAGAGCTCCTTGTCCCTGATACCCCCACTATGTGGTAATAAATAAACAGACAAATAAAAGTAAATATACACACAAACTTTCTCACGCGCAGCAGGTGTTGTGATGTCACAACTGGACGCTGAGGCGTGTGAAATGCTCTGCTGAATACGTAGTTAAGTCCAACAGCGTACCGCGGATATACGTTGTCTGCAACAGCAAACATGGGACAGTCTCAGGGCCAGTTCTCACTTGGCGACGCCCGACGCGGCGTCGTGAGCGGACGGTGGAAGTACAGGCTCATTTCAGCGCGCACGATTTTCATGTTCCCACCACAGTGGCATTCCGTTGTCCAAAGCAGACTTCTAATCGATATCTAACTTCTTCCGATATCTAAGTTCCTCCCTTTACGACAATTTTGCTGGTCAATCATTCACACACCGCGTAAGTCATCCTCGTTTTTACTACAATTCGCTTGTCTGGCAGGTGCAGATTTATGGCGGCGAGAACCATGCACCCTGTCCTCAATTTCATGTCTTTAATACGACCTTCTCTCGCTCCTATTTATTTATTTGTCAACAGTTATCGCCACCTTGTTGTCGTAAATATAGCGCTCATGGCTATCCTAACAACAACAACAACAATACCGCAAATTTCTCTTCCGACCTGTCTTCCAAGCAGAACAAGATGTTCCATTCCGAGAGGTATTACAGTTTGCACTTTCAATCTCGTCCTGCATGCCGATGCTATCTACAACCCACTGATAGCTTTAACGATGTACAGCGTTAAAGCTATCAGTGGGTTGTACAAGGGTGGACGGGTAGGTGGAAGGCCTTGAACAGACTCTTGAAACTAAAGGACAAGACAATACCGTGACAATGACAAGACATATACCGTCCACCCCTATTGCACTCGACTTCCAGTACATTGTAGTACTTGGGGTACTACACATCAGAGCCAAATACCCTCTTGCAAGGTGCTATCAAATCACCCCTCAGTGAGAAAGAGTAATGTTTTGTGTACTGAACATGGCCTCAGGAATGCTTCAATTGTAATATCAGTTAATTATTTTTTTTAGCTTCGGTGAACCGGTTTGATCCCGTACATCTCTGCTCTAGACGGGAACCTGAACCGAACTTGATGACAATGCACGCAAAAGACTACGGGACGACTACGACAAAACAACACAAAAGAGTACTAAAGACAAAAGTACTACGACGAAACGACACAAGACTACTGTAGAAGTATACGACAGGAGCAGCAGCGCGATGTGGGCAGGCATTGCGCTTCTCCCCTCCTACAGTTTGCAACACAAACTACGCGTCCTTAAAAACCACAGCGCGTCCTTATAAATACTTTAACTGAGCAAGTGTTGTGGAGAGTTCCTGTTTGACTTTACACAGAACCGTTTGGCATCAACTGGGTTCATACTGAGTACTGCCATGCAATCTTTCAAAGGCCGCTTAAATCATCCTTTCTCTAACTTTTTTTTTTCCAGAGAACAGTACAGTTTTGTGCACCAATGGCAAAGGCATTCACTCGTGCAAATGAAAGATGACGTAACGGTTCGAATCAGTCATATATGTATGCTCAAAGATACATTCGTTTCACTTCGAAATCTAGATCGCAGTCACATTACCTGCCTCAGTGTCCGAAATGTCGGAAAATTCGTACATCCATTGAATTTCAAAATAGAACGTGTTCATTCTATGTTGTGTCTTTGTGAGTTCATGAATTGTAGAAAACAAAACCTAATTGGCTGATATATGTTTGGTTACAGCGAGACGACGTGCAGGAGTACTTCAAGAAAATATATGACACAGCTCACGTGCGAAATATGGTCACATCTAAAAACACTCAATGCGTCTTCGACTGCTGCATGCTTGACTTTTTCACGACGGAGTATAAGTTCCATAGCTATTATGCTTTTGATGGGAAGCCTTGCGGCGACATATACGTAAGTAATACATGTTTTGTACAGCAAGATCCTTTATTAAAAAAAAGAGCAACACGAAAGTTACCTCAAAAATATTTATTTTATTTCATTCCGTGTTAGGAACTCTAAAGTGAAACATAACCACAACTCTTCAAGGTACAATTATGTAGAACTTGGCTGCGTCATCACACAAACACACAAGTCATCACCTCTCAGTTCTTCACCCTCAACTTTCGCAAAGAACAAAGTTGGAGTCGTCACAGCATTGGCGGACAGACGTCACGTGATATTGAAGTACAGGGTAGGTGCTATAGAAGTAGAGTTACATTTTCGCTCGTTACGAGGTAACTATGTAACTGACAGACAGACTTCCGCTGCCACACAGTGAATAATTTGTGCACCGGAAACCTACCAACAATATTTTTGTCACTGTGTGGCAACGGACGTATGTACATCAAGTAGTTATCGCGTGCCCAGCGAAAATCTGACCTACCTTGTATAGCGCACACCCTGTACAAGATAACGGATATTATACAGGCTACTATTAACCATTACACTTTTTTTAAACAGCAACAGCATTTTTTTTAGATTATCGATTAAAAGTGTTAACTCTTTACTGCTTATTTAAACTGCCTGTGAGGTGATCCGCGCCATATGTTGCCCTTTCTCCCTCTCCGCGTCTCTGTGTCGTCTGCTCGCTGCATCGCTTCAGTTCGCAAAACATCGCGTCCAAGTGATTTAAGCCAATCTGTGGCTCGCGTTCTCGTGATGCAGCGTACATAAACCGTGCAACTTTGCAATGACATGCTTATTGCACTCGCGAGCAGCGCACTCGTCTAGTTGCTTTCGTTCCCAATAGATGACGCGCGATTCGCCTCAAAGTTGGGGCTGGACTGTACTAGCTTGCTTTGCGTACCAATCTTTGAAACGCGATTGCTGAAAAAAAAGTATCATGTACAGCAGAACTATTATGCATCTGAAACGTCGAAGTTGAAAGCTTTCAGAAAACGATGCGGTTTCTACAGATTTGTCTTTCACTTTACAGTTGCTTTAACAGCGACAAGTACGTGTAGCTATCATAGTACGAACACGCGTGGACAACTGGCGAGAGGATAGCAGGAAAGATGAGAAGCAGGAATGTTAGTGTACACCCTGCGACGAGTTCATGGGGAATCCTGCCAAGATGTCAGTAGAAGGCTCACAAAAATACATAGGAAACGAACAAGGAAAGCATAGATGATCTTAGCACGGCTTGTCGACACGTTTAAAGGGACGGTCTCGTACAGCCGGGGCGATTTCGAAACTTAGCCAAAACTATGTTCACGAGTACTGTACGCATACAACCGTCAAAGTTTCATTCGGAATAACCAAGTCGTTTTCGAGGAATTTGTCGAAACGTGCCATAATAGCAGACGACGAAACATGCGCCTCTCTCATGCAACGTCATGCATGACGTCGGCCTGCGGGTACGCCGCCGTTGTCGTGATAACTGTAACTTGCAGAAGCCTCTTGGATTGAGTCATCCCCTTTGATCTCGAAATGGGGACACTCAGGCATATATATCCGCGAGCGGAGAATGTAGTCCGTGCATTGACTGTGGGGTCTTCGACAATGTGGCGGATAACCGGATACGTGGAAGTTAAGTCACGTGTTTTCTTTCCGCGAGTATTTAATGCGGTTTTTAAATGAACACGCACTCCTTCTCCATGTACGTCGTCAGCGACACTTCATTTCGAAACATGGTCAGTGTGCAACGGGGAGTGTAATGGAAGCGCACGTAATATATTTTTGATCGGAGCTGTAATGCGACCGCGCGTGCCGGTGGCCGGTGACTTCAGATTTGTGATTGTGGGTGGGGTTGTCCTGCGACTTTTAACTTGTCTTTGAAGATTAACATAGTTGTTCTAAACCACCATGTGGGCCACTTCTTAGAATGTGCGTTTTTCGCCTAGAACTGAAAGAAAATGTACGATAGTTGCCGCGGTCCCCAGTAACTTCTGAAAGTCGTCTGCTCATGCCGGTGCACTAGAGCGCGCAAAAGCAGACGATTTCTGTATCCTATCACGGACTTTCCGCAGGGCGATGTGACCGTTCTTACGGTTGTCAGCATAGATCGCGGCATGCTCTGCAATCTTTATCCAATTAATTCAGTTATTTAACCGTGACGTGTTTTGTCGGGTAAATTCGCAGTATTCCATTTTCAACAAAGGGCAATCGAATGGTACACTTTATGAGAGGGGCAGGGGGTACGAGACAGTTCCTTTAAATATGGTAGCTCATGCCATCGTTAGCTGTGAAGATTTGGTGAAACCGCTTTGGCAACGCTATCATTATTGTTATTATTTTTGACGATGCCCTTTTAATGGTAGGAGTGTCGCGTCTTCTATTGCTACTATGGTGGTCGCACAGTTTCGCTTTGGTAACAGTGCTACCTGACAGGTCACGTGGCTGAATAGAGCTGTTACGGGGGACCTACGCTACTGTCGACATTGGTGGTCCCCGTAAAGTTTTTGCTTTAACAAAACAGACTCACAATGCATAAGTAACAAAATTAATAAAGCGAAGCACGTACAACATATCTGTGGTCCGTAGCAAGCATGTCCCCGATTTTGGTATCCAGCGAGTTGCGCCAGTGCCTTATTTTACATTAACTGATATTTTTATGCACATGTCTAGAACCATAACGTGTTAACCACAACCGCTCTTACTATATCGCATCAGATTTGTTTCAAGTATCTAACATGAGACTGGTGATCATGGATTTGGCAGCTTCGTTTAACTGAACAAGTAATACATATATGAAGCAGAACATATTAGCAATACTCAACGCAAAACATCGATACCCCCCCACCTCTCAAAATACCACCAACTTTCAGAACAAGCGGAATAGAAGAAACTGTGTCCTTGGCGCATGTGTGGCCCAGAACTACACTTTGCCTTTCTGACAGAGAACCAGATCGACGACAAGGTCGTGGAGTACGCGCCTTCCAGTTCCATGTGGAAACGACCTCTTGAAGGGTGAATGCATGAAAACACTGCTGCACTATGCACTATTTTCCTAATAAAAGTAACAAATGGAATGGGAACTCCACAGTGTCATCAGTTGAGCTCCTAGATACAGTGCGGGTATGTACGTCAGCGGCAGCGATACGTGCATCAAGGCAGGAGTGAACGTGCACCGATCCTGGGTAAGATATTACGGGGCAGACGAAAGCCATCTTGGACCAGAATTACCGCGGACATCCGACGTCCTTAGCATCACTTACTTGAGACGTTCTTCAGGCATATTTTCCAGGCCTCCTTTCAATCTCAGACCTCCACTGTGCCACTGTATCAGGTCATGGTATTTCAAGTTATCGTTTCAGGGCTGCCGTCGCCTCCACAATGGGTCCGTCTACATAAACAATTTCCACAACTCTCCCGTGTTAAACTCATTTATGATTGTTCCTGTGTCGCAGTTCTTGATCCTGTCAATCTAGTAGTTTATCGAAACGTTCAGCGGTTGTCGCTTTAAGCGGCCCACCTACACAATAACATCAAGTAGGCCCATATGGCAGGTACTGAAGATCCCGGATCCGGCAGAACACGGATCCTGCTAATAACCAAGACGAACGACAGGGAGCAGCGAGCTCTACCCAGTAGTGGCAATAGTATGCTGGTGCCTCCTGGAAAAACATATCGACGTCAACGCAATTAACAAGAAAATTAGTCAAACAATACCGCTTCAACAACCCTTCAGACAAAAATCAGAAGGTTTCAATCTTTTGGAAGAGCTTTTGAGAACCAAAGAGCTTTTGGAAGACAAGATTTCCGTCTCGCTCTGGCTAAGGAGATTAGTGACTGGGGGGGGGGGGGCATTTTTTATTCACTTCTGGTTGTGCATTTGGTGCCTAGAATATAGCAAGGCATGGTAACGCAAACGTAATGTTCCTTAAAGACATTGCGGCAGGTCATGCCAGGCTATCCCGGATAAACGCAAGAGCTCTGAACCTGCATTGAAAGTTTCACAGCGAAGAAGAGGGGCATTGAAACGGAGACAATGGGCACCGCGGACACCGAAACTCATGGGGCTCTGACATCACAGACTTCACGGATCAGTAATTGTGTAGCAAAGGTTTTACGTGAGCACAACCACATACTATTGAAACGACAGTTCTACACAGTTTAGAGAAAGCAGGGTTGAAGACGTAGGACATCGACCAGCGTCTCAAATCGTGCTTTTGACGCAGACGAAATGCTGTCTGTTTAGGGTGGTCTTTGATACAAAGTGTGCTGACGTCCAGTTTTCGGTGTACACAGCGAAGTTGGAAACGCCCAGTACATAATTGCTGAATCCACCTGCGAGTGCCCAATGCACCGCTAGTGACTAGTTCGTTAGAATGTCTTAGTGCGTCTTGTTGCGGTCACTGGATTGCTGGTGTATTCAGCGACATTTTCGGTTCTTCGGTGGACCGGCCAGAGCACCGCTCCAACTCCGTCTGAAGTACTTAGACACATGTTCGTTTCTTCGGATCGAAAACGGCTAGTAGAGGATGGTTCGTTGTGTGAGCCTTCAGTGCTTCAAAGGCAGTCTGACACTGCTATGACCGGATGAACTGTGTTTATTTATTTATTTGTTGTTAGATTGGCCTTGCCAATGAAGAGAAATTTCTGATGTATGGCCTATAATAGATCGCGCGCCCGAGGAAGGGTTTTACTTGTTTCTTGTTGCTCAAGGTTTTGTATTTTTCGATGTCCTTTGTTCGTGAAGGGTCCGGGCGTATTCCGTCAGTGGCTTCTATAAGACCTAAGAATGATATCTCAGTTGTTAGGAATTTGCACTCTCAGAGGTTTACTTTGAGTCCTGACTGATGTAGGCGTGTCAGGACCATAGGTCGGCGAATTCATTCATGATGGCCTTCACCGACTTCATTCACCATCACCTCATAGAGAATGATGTGATGTTGAATGAAGGGCATGATGTGATGTGAAGTTGAAGTTGAAGTTGAATGAGCGGCATGATGTGAAGTGAAGTTGAAGTTGAAGTTGAATGAAGGGCTATGATGTGATGTGAAGTTGATGTTGAAGTTGAATGAAGGGCTATGATGGGATTTGAAGTTGAAGTCCGCGTGATGGGTTTTGAAGTTGAAGTTGAAGTCCACGTGATGGGATTTGAAGTTGAAGTCCGCGTGATGGGTTTTGAAGTTGAAGTCACTGTGGTGGGATTTGAAGTTGAAGTCAGCGTGATTGGTTTTGAAGTTGAAGTCAGCGTGTGTGAGTTTGGAAGTCGAAGTCCGTGTGGTGGGTTTTGAAGTCAGCGCGATGGTTTTTAAGGGGAAGTCAGCGGGATAGGTTTTGAAGCTGAAGTCTGCGCGATAGATTTTGAAGATGACGGATAGGTTTCGAAGTCCTCATAATAGGTTTTGAAGCCGACAATGTTTAGTCGATGTCTGACCTTCACGTGTCGTGACTGTTACTTGTGCGAACGCGTGCGGAGTGAATGGCAAATGTATATTGGAGTGCACTGAGCGAACATAAACGCTTCGCGTTTCGTGTCTCGTGTGGGCGTATTGGCCTGACACTGTAGATGCCTGGCGGACTTCCTCCCCCCCCTTGTTGTGTACCGGCGGTCGCAGGGAGGGAAAGTGTTTGGAACGCGTTACTCTCTGGCGTAGTGGGGCGCGGAGGGCAATGCCATGTAGCCGGGGGCAACTGTATGTTGCGAATGTGAGCGGTAGATTAGATCGAGCTGTGATTTGGCGTTCTGCGGTCGCGCGGTCTGCACGTTGCGGTTGTTCTGTTTGACTCATTTGCTCGCCTACAGCTATAATGTGCGTATATATGTATATTGGATGGGTTTGGATTTGAGCCTCCGCCTTCGGTCGCGTACGCGCGTTTTACTAGGCGACAGTAGAGTGCTGTCGTGCTGACGAAGTGTGTTTTATTAGGCTTATTTTGTGTCTTCTTATTGCTTATTTTTCCTTTGTGTGATTGGGATCCAAATAGGACAAGATCGGGCTGGCATTGTTTTTGTGGACGTCTTTTGTTTTAAATGTAATACACAGAGGTCACTATAGGCCTCTTACTTATCAGAGGTGCATAGGTCATGTTTTGGGGAATTATGTGTTCGGCATGCATGTAGCATCCATCGGACACAAGTGTTCCATCAGAGCACGCAGCTGATATTTCTTAGATATTCATCGCCAATAAAGTACATTTCAGCAGAGGCGGGGAAGTTAATTACCACCCAAAAGTTGCTAGTTACGAGTTACGTCATTAAGCTAAATATGTAATGAAGTTACAACCTTCAAGTTATCAAAATGAAATTAAGTGAGAAATGAAAGTTATTGCTACTATGCCGAAATTAAGTTGGGAGCGGAGTTCCGAATATACCTTGTCAATTGGGCACAAAGTGAGAATTGCAATTCCAAGTCCTGCGAGTTCCCATTTTCCGCGCACATTTCATAGAACCTTGCCAGTGGCCTTATCACCTTCCCCGTAAAAAAATGCACTCCACGCACTCCAAACGAACGCTCTGCTGCGACCTAACTCAGAAGCACGTCGGAATTGCGTTTGCGTACATCCAGTACATCGCGCTGCAACAAGGCGGAGCAGACAGGCTGCTGGCGCCGCGCACGTGCAAGAGGCGGGGTCACTGTCGTCGGATTTTTCAGCAGCAAAATAAAAAGAAAGGAGCCCGCGTTGTGCGTTCTGTGGGCTTGGACGTCAAGCGAAATAGAAATTTCTAACTTTGCTCATGATACTTTTGCGAAGTTACCTCAAAAAGTGACTTACACTACACTCAAGTGATTATGATGAGAGGTTGTTTCAAATATCAAATAAAAACATGTAAGAGTGGGATTGTTGTAAACTGTGTCGACACATATTTATTTAGAGATTGTGAGAGAGGAAAAGAAACTTGTTTCACGGACTGTAAGTTGGTGGTCTTCCGAGCTCCTTGCAGTCTTTACTTCAATTTGCGCCTCACATTCTGTGTCCAAACGCCTCGGTCGTTAAGAATTCACTTAGTGTTCGTCCGTATATACCCTCCTCGGAGGAAAAAGAATACAATGGGTTACACTTCTCCGAGGAGAGATTCTCAGTTTTTGGTGTCAGTGATTTATCGAGACCATGATACATCCCTGTGACACCCCGCACCCCAAAGAAAAAAGTTTTGCGACACACCCTGCAAAAAAGGGGGCTTGTCGTTTCAGCTGTATGTTGGTAATTATACGTGTAAAGCTCTTATCACGTAGCTGTAATAATGACCACGCCCCCTGCTTGATATTCCGGATAAACCACTGCAGTGGTATATTGCATGAAAGAATTAGAGTAAAAACATATGTCCAGCGAAGGTGGTACAGGTCGCTGAATTCGTTCATGACGGCTATTTCCAGTGTCAGTAAGCATCATGTCACAAGAACTCGTGTAATACTGAGTGGCTGGACACGATGTATTCCGATGCCGAAGCTAATAGCCGGAAGATACCCCGCGTCACGAGTGAAAAATGGCACGGCGGAAAAGCCAGACGTACGAAGCCACATGATCGTGCAATGTACCGGCAGACACGGCGATCGTACGAAGTCCTATAAACGTTCAATGTTCCGGCAGGCAAAGATGTCGTACGAAGCCACATGAACCTGCAATGTGATATGCGCTCACTTAGCTGTCAACAACGGGCGCAACATTGTGCAACAACCCTACCGCGTAAGCAACATACCTCCCGCCGCCGTTCACATACGACAGCGGAGGTCAAACGTTGCACCCCTCCCTTTCCTCCTTTCTTGGTGCACCCTGCTTCCAAGCCCAACCCAGAGCAAGGCGACCGCACCCTCCAAACAGCATACCCCTCCTCCGCTTACGCTTTGCCGCCACTACCAGGAAATCCACGCTAACAGGGGCGAGGAAGACGCCAACGTCGTAATCCTCCAGCAGCGAGCACCCGGGCACACCAACGTAGGCCTTCGTTGGTATTCAACTTCAAAACCCCATCAGCGGTCACCCGAAGCCACATGAACGCGCAATGTGCTATGCGCTCACTTATCTGTCAACAACGGGCGCAATATTGTGCAACAACCCTACCGCGCAAGCAATACACCTTCCGCTGTTCGCATGCGAACGGAGGTCAAACGTGGCATCCCTCCCTTTCCTCCTTCATTGGTAAACCCTGCTTCCAAGTCCAACCGAGTGCAGGCTGACCGCGCCCTCCAAACAGCATACCCCTCCTTCGCTTACGCTTTTGCTGCCACTACCAGGAAATCCACGCAAACACAGGCGAGCAGGACGCTAGCGTCGTAATCCTGCAGCCGGGCACACCCCACGTAGGCCTTTGTTGGAGTTCAACTTCAAAAACCCCATCACCGACTTCAGCACCCATCATAGGAATTCAACTTCAAAACCCCATCACAAACTTCAATTTCAAAATCCATCACCGACTTCAGAACCCATCATAGGAATTCAACTTCAAAACCCCATCACAGACTTCAACTTCAAAATCCATCACTGACTTCAGAACCCATCATAGGAATTCAACTTCAGAGCCCCATCACAAACTTCAACTTCAAAATCCATCACCGACTTCAGAACCCATCATAGGAATTCAACTTCAAAACCACGATGGGATCTGAAGTTGAATTCTGATGATGGGTTCTGAAGTTGAATGATGGGTTATGATGTGATGAATTCTGAAGTTGAAGTTGAATGATGTGATGTGATGTGATGGGTTCTGAAGTTGAAGTTGAATGATGGGTTATGATGTGATGAATTCTGAAGTTGAAGTTGAATGATGGGTTATGAAGTGATGAATTCTGAGGTTGAAGTTGAGTTACGGGCTCGTGATGTGATGGTTTATGACGGTGATGTGATGTGATGGGCTTTGCGGAAAACTGACCATGATGTGATGTTGAATGAATTCTTAGCAAAATGCCGACCTATGGTCAGGACCCTGTCGAGAACTATGATGTGACGATGGATATCATCAGTGTGGGTACATATGACATTTATGTATACGACAACCTTCTTGTCCCATTTGAATTGCTCGAGGTACCTGTCCATAGCTGACTGCATGGTAGCAGGTGCGTTGCATAACCCAAAAACTCATTGGGTTGCATCCGAAATGTCCCTCCGGTGTTACGAATGCTGTTTTGTGTCGACCTTTTTTACGTAAGGGCACATTTAGGAACCTTTTTTTTTATGTCGAGCTTAGATATGAACCATAAGAACCTAGAATTCCTTAAGCGATACAATATGCCGTAAATCCTGGACATGGGGCAGGGATGTGTCATTGTATTCTTTTTTCATTTAACTTTCTGAAGTCTGCGCTTGCTTGCTGCGGTGATGCTTCTCGTTCACCACTATACATGGTGAGGGGTATTCAGATTGGAAACGGAATGTAGTTTCCTTGTCCATTCATGCAGATACCTCTTCATCGATGAACTCGCGAACTTCCCATGTGCATCGATGTGGTGGTGAGCGTACGGGAATGTCATCCTGAAAATGGATGGCATGTTCAACATCAGGCATAAGTAAAATGTGTTGGAAATTACAGAGTAAATCATTTTACACCTTTATTTGCTAAAAAAAAGATGTATTCGTATAAAAACACCATTTTCTATTCCGCAAAGGGTACAAGAAGAGCATTACTAAAGGTGTAATATCGCCATACACCACGTTTCATCCAATGTCCATCATTAAGGGTGTAAAATGGGGTGTTGAAACAGGTGTTTACCGTCTAATACACCTTTTTTACACCTCATTTGAATTTGGAATACGGTGTTAAAAATCGTGTTTTATTTCGTGAGAGAAAAAAATATGCTGGTTTCACAGCTCCACTCAGCAAGTAATGCCATTATAGACGATAACGTGAGTTAAAAACACAGTATTTGACAGGGAAGGATGTTAGGTATTTAGCTGATATCTTTGACTCGTTGCAAGCGTGGGTGTTAATTGCAAAAACGCATTCCCGTCACCGTTACAAACGTTTCCCGCCCCACAACATGTAACGAACGTGCCCCAACAAATTGTATTTCAGTATATGATCCATCCGATACGCCAATATAGGCTACTGAGGGTGCCCGAGGTCTCTTCAAGCCTCGCCACTCACGTTGGTCCCACAGTGTTACCAAGCTAACGAGGCGTCCCTGCGACGCATTGCGCGCCGGTTTAGCTCCTACGATGGAACCACGGCAGGAAGTCTGCCGTGTTCAGGGTGGTGCTTGCCGTAGAAGCAAGAACGTCGAGCCGTATGTCTCGGCCACTGGTCTCGGCATGCTGCCGCAGAAGCTTCTATTACAGTATTTGCGAGGGAATATTTGCCAGCAAACAATTCCATCATAAAAGGTGTTTTCAATAGAATACTCCCCTTTTAAGGGTGTTTTTGTTCTTAAACGCCCATTATAACAGTGTTTTATTATGAATACACTTAAGTAAAGAGTGTATTAGAAAACACCCATCATTTGAGTGTATAAGCAACACCATTTCATTCGAGGGAAAATGTCCGTGGAAATACTCCCTAATGGCAAGGGAAGCGGCAGCTCAAGTAAGAAACGCAATGTCCGATATAAAGGGATATGTGTTCTATAACTCTAGGTGCTTTGAAGTTACTGCAGATGCACTGCGAGTTGATGAGGCGTATGTCAGTCACCGTTACGAAAGTGTTTCGCTCCTTTGTACTCTAGGAGCGAGTTGTAAAATTTTGGGTCGTATAATACTGCAATCCCAACGACGGTTTCTAGGGGATGTTCCGCTTGGGTAGTTCTGTGTGACTACCGAGATTCTTGAGCAATACAAAGACTTAGGGCCACTGCAAGCTAACGCTTGTCCCATCCTACAGTTGGCGATACAAGGCCACTGCATCTGTTCGTGTTTTGTGGTGAGGGCAGTATTTTTTTCTTTTTTGTAATGTGGTGCAACGGAGATCAGTAGACAAAAAAAAGGCCAATGAAGTAACATCACTTAATGACAGTGGAAAACGGTGTGCTTAGTGTTCTCTGCAATGTGCTTGGATATAGGACAGTCAAGGGAACACCTGCAGGAAGGGGAGCCGAGGGAACACCCTTAGCAAGGGGAGTAGCGTAAACACCCCAAAGGGAGTTTCCCATACTCCCTTTTTTCTAAAAGTGTATCCCATCCTACAGTTGGCAATACGAAGTTCTGGCTTGTAGACTTGTAACGAGAAGTGAACTACCTTCATAGGTAGCTCTCCTGTTTGATGTCAACATACACAAGGTGTATTAATTACCGAAATAGACTTTCATATTTGTATCCGTCGTTGCCCGCTAGCTTTCCGTGGTACAGACTTCGGAGACGCAGCGATATTTCAGTATGTCAGAAGAGGGCTTCCTAGCCATATCGTCTGTGAGGAAGCACTGTAGGGCCTTGTGGAGTGCTCTCGCCGCTGGCTGACGTCTACACGACTCTTCCGATACGTTCAGGCTGAGTGGCAAATCACGTTCTAGCCAGGTCGCTATGACTATACTGCCCTGGGCAGCAACTTTCCCGTGTTTCTACTGTTCGCTTGGTATCACTGGAGTGGCATCCAATGTATTGCTCCGTAGACGAAAGCGTACTGGGCGGACGCAATGTATCCTGGACAGGTCCTGGTCGCACGTCACAGCAAACGTCAAGGCACACGTGACCCTAAAGATGGCCGCCACCGTGATAGGCAGCCACGACCATTTTAAATCAATGTTGTTGTTTCTGCGCGATGCTTTGTATATCTTTCGACCACAGTAATTATTTTTACCCAATAATCTCGCATTAAAACGCGCAGTTTTGCACATAGGGTCTCATACTTCTGACGACTTCCAAAGAACCGCGCGTTAAGATGTGACTTACGCCGATGAGCTGATGCGATGCACTTAAGCTAGGTAGAAATTAACTACCATTTTGCGGAAGAAGTGCCGCATAGTTTACGCTGGCAGAATACGTTCATGCCTTGGCTTTATGAAAAAGGAAAAATGTTGGAAAGCGTCAAAACGGCTTGTGAACAAAGTCACGTGACCTCAAAACGACGTTTTCTATGACGTGAAACCAGGGAAACGTGGTGGTTTTGCAAAAAGCACCCCCTTTAGGGTAGTTCCGAAAGTGGTGGATTTATATCTCCCCTGTGCTTGGTATGGTCAGTAAGAAAAGCAAACGCTCTTAGAGAGTGTTGCTATTTAGCGTGTAGGATTGTATCGTGAAGTTAGTGGCTGTTCAAAAGGGACTACCTCCAGTCCCGCCGGCATGGCGTGCCGGGGAAATCTCACGTGACTTCTGCAAGCTGGCCACCCACCTTGTCGTTGGGATCTGCCACATGATGTTATGACGTCACGGAAAGATGAACAAAAGAACGACTCTACTGAACGGTTCAGTGAACCAAACTAAACTGTATGAACGAGTTCACCAAAGTGAACTGGATAGTATATAGATAGTATACATACAGGGTGGTCCACCAACTATGATAGAAATTCATAGTAAAAAACGTAAGCCCCGGAGAGAGACGCCGTCAAGGGATTTTTTCTGCCAATAACTTTTGCCACATATTGGTAACATTTTTATTTCATTTCAATTGACGGAAAGTTAATGTCTTGAATTGAACTCCGAAATTTCCAAAGGCAACCTACCGTTTTCTTTGCGGAAATGGGTTCCCTGTGGTCACTTTACTCAGTATAGCACATAATCCCACTTGTAATGCAATGGCAATTGCCGAAATAAATTCGCCGAAAATCCGTGGAAATGAGCCCTTGGCTCCGCCTCTTTTTTGACGACTCGTAGTTTGAGCGCAAAGCTGCAAAGAAAGGAGGTTACATTGACACGCCACACGAGGGGGGAAATGGTTACAAGCCGTCGGGTCACCTCATTCTTGATAAGATAGCTCTGATTCCCGCACTCACCGCGCGTGTTTGTTCCGTGGGTAAGGCTTGTAACCCTTTCCCCCCCGCATGGCGTGTCAATGTAACCTCCTTTCTTCGGAGCTTTGCGCTCAAACTACGAGCCGTCAAAAAAGAGGCGAAGCCGTGGGCTCATTTCCACGGATTTTTAGCGAATTTATTTCGGCAATTGCCATTGCATTACGAGTGGGATTACGTGCTGTACTGAGTAAAATGACCACGGCGAACCCATTTCCGCAAAGAAAACGTTAGGTTGCCTTGGGAAATTTCGGAGTTCAATTCAAGAAATTAACTTTCCGTCAATTGAAATGAAATAAAAATGTTACCAATATGTGGCAAAAGTTATTGGCAGAAAAAATTCCTTGACCGCATGGGGCCGGGGCCTACGTTTTTTTCTATGAATTTCTATCATGGTTGGTGGACCACCCGGTATAGTATATACATCGGGGGACCCATTCATGGAGGAAACCAATGACCTTTCTGCGCAAAGACATTGCCAGAAAATTGAATATTGCTGCTGCAAGGGAAACGTATGTCACGATAGATATTTCCATCAAAGCGTCCTAAGGGAAGAAGCGTCGGTGCTTGGTTCAAAATGTGGTTTAAGTTTCAGTGATGAAGATGACAGCAATGTTACTGTTCGATTTAAGGAAACCCCGAAGAAAATTGCAGGAAGATATGTCGTCACATTAATAGGTAGGTTATCTATTAGATGTCAATAAACAAAATACTCTCTAGCCTCCCACTAAGTCTGCCTACCTTGTGCAGGGAGGCAAAGGCGAGCCTCGTCTTCCATTTACGACGAGATAGCTTTTGTTAAAGGTACCATAAAGAGGTCGAGGTCGAACCTATGCAATCAGCATGACGTGAGAGCGCTAGACTCAAAGGTTCAGCACAACAATGCGCACGAGTTTACGCTAAGTATTTTTAATTGGTAAACAAAAACGCAGTCAAGAATGTCGGGGCGACGCCTGGTGGGAAGAAGTCCTCAATTTGTCAAGCAACCCTGTATACAAGGAGACCGATAAACAGATGGCTTTCCTGTTGGGATTTGCAAATACTACCTTTTGAGAAAATGTAATTTGTGTGAAAGGAAATAAACACAAACCGAATATTGCACTCAGTAGCTAAACGTCTATACCTGGGCCTTGTTTCAGCATCGTGGCGCTGCTATCGTACGTCGCTCTGTTCGGCCCATAGTCGTGCGCATGAGACATTTTCGCCGCCGTACTTCGCGGAGTTGGCGTTTCGTCGGTCTGCTTCGCCACAGTGTTGCCAGCAGATTTAAATTTGCATTTTTTCGCGAGCTATAACGTCTATGTGATAAAATATTGCGGCATTTTACTCCTGAGGACGTACACCATTCAAGGCACAAGCAACATGAGGTTGCACCTCGACTGCTGTATGGTACCTTTAACTAGGTTTGCCTTGGTGGACCGTACGCAGACGTAATAGCGTACGAAACTTCTTCTTTTGCTTTTGTAATAATCTGTAACTAGAGCGTGTGTAAACATATTTTTGTGAACGTCAATGCACCGGTAAATAACCAGCTAAACAATCTACAGAAGTATGAATGATGGCCCATTCTCGAGCGTCATGCGGAACACGCATGTTTCACTGTCAGCTTACAGTCACATTAAACAAATAAAACCTAGGGATTAGAAGTTACCCTCAGAGAGCGGTACCGTAAATACGAAATGTAATTACCTTCGCAGTTCCTGCTACTCAACTTGTTTCTGTATACTGTTCCTGATATTTTTATTTGATAAAGATTGTTACTGTCTTTTTATATGTTAGTATGCATATTACTTTCGTCTCGACATTGCGTATCTAAAGATTGCTTGACCCCGGAATGTACATTATGGTCCCCAGATGCCTTCAAGCTGCAGATTGGTGGCTTTCTGTCCGGGGTTATCCCATTGTTGTAGATAGAAATAATGGACGAATAAATATGATGCGCTGTCTACACGGGAATGGCGTACATTGCCTATTTATACCGGCTATTCGGCCCCCATTCCTCCCTTATCCGATAACTAGAACTTCAAACTTAAACGGTTCCTTTTTCGCAAAAACATACCTCGCTAAACTGTGGATACCTGCTCGAAAACGAGGATGACTTAACCTTATCTTATGTGATCGTATCGTATCGTAACGACGTGACTTATCGTATGTGACGTATCGTATCTTATGATGAAACTCCCGATTGTTCTTTTGGGTGTATGTGTGTCCCTTGTGTTTTCATACGTGTGCACATATGCAGCCCACAGGTGCTTCCGAGAGCACTGGGCCATTTATTTCCTCCCATGCAAGCTGCGATCATTTCTACACGGATTATTCTTTCTGGGACCATTTCCTCCGTGACCGTTTTCTCCGGTTCGTCATGTCCATTGTGGTCCGAAGCAGGGGTTCTTCCATTCGGATATTTTATAGAACGCCCCATAATGCACCTGTATACACTCGCACACATACCCTATACCAGGGGAGCAAAACTCATTCGCGACCACGGGCCACATTCAGCCATGGAAGAACGACGCGGGTCGCTATCGCGGCTTTGCTGTATCCCGTTTCTTATTTATTATGAACGACATAAAACGTATACCTTTGTGTTCTTTAGCGTTGCCCAGTCAGAGGACGAGATATATCCTCTATATTTCTTGGAAACCTACATCGTGTGAAAGTGATTGCACTATTGCGACGTTGTGATGTTCACATTTTTTAGTTCTGAGCAGAGGAAACACATGCTCACTGAGGTATGTTGACACAGTCGTCTCGCGGCCAAGAATCAAAATATAACATTAGACGTGCCTATCTTGAAATACTTTTGTCTAACTTAAGAACAAAACGAAGCCGCACCAACTTCAGCGAACTTGTTCTTATCGGTGTGTCCCACTGCAGGTCTATCAGTTCCATTTCTTAGTCAGCTCATCAGGAACGCATTAACAACTGAGGGGAAAAAAACGAGCCAAAAAGCTCCGTTTCAAAGCATCTGCACTCCGAGGATCTTCGCTCGGATTTCCTGTGGAGATCACCAAGCCTGCGACTGAATTAGACCGTTGCTTTTGGCATTGAAGGCACCATATTACAAATCGGCCATGTAAGGTTCGGACAGAACTTTTCGTAGGAATGTACCAGCGCCAATAGCGCCACCTCGTGGCAATAACGCCACCTGTGTACGAATTATGCAGCCGAGAGTTATTCGAGAGATACCCTGTATGTTCAAAGTGAGAGCGGCATTTTGTAAGTCTCTTTTTCTCCCGATATCGACAACTAGAATACAACAATGTATTTGAAACGTTGACAATACAAAGTTGTATATATGTATTTTTCGGGCAATAGCTGCGGTTCAGAAGACCGATATGTAACAAGAATATGCTAAATTTCTGCACAGACTGCTCCTGATATGCCGTGCTTCCGTTAAATGCGACAACAGGTGAAGTTGACAATGGCGAGCTTCTTTCCGTAGTGGTCATTCTTGTAACCTACCTCTTAAACGATACTTATTGTCCGGTCCATTCGTTGAATTTTGTGAGTACTATCTTCATTCTGCCCAATGGCATGGTGCATATGCGTCTCAGTATTTTGTCAGAGTGTGTCAGGTTCTAGGGCATCAGCTGCCCTGGTGGTTTCGCCATTCTGCTCTATGTACATTTAGCCTGTGTCGACTCTCAAGCTGCTTAACTCAGAAGCTCTTTCAAAAATCATCGTATAAGTTTTTAAATGTACTTCCACGACGACGGTTCATAGTCTGGCGCTTTACAGATTGAACACCCCTCGTATTACTATGATCAGCAATGCAATGCTATTTTACGTTTCGAAACCCCAGCTTCGTCGTCACCACATGCCGCTAGGGGCCGGCAGAGGCGAAGCTTTAGTCCCTGTGTGAGAGTTGGTATTGAGAATGTGTTGAAGCAGGGCATGGAACAGAAACGTTTTTCAGTTTGTTCGGGTTCGGCCATAATTGTTCGGTTCCGGTTCAGCTCCGAAGTTCGCACATTGTGCTTCGGTTAACCGGTTCAGTGACTGTAAACCGGTTCGGAACCGGTTCTAGGTCCTAAAATGCTACAAACGTATAGGCATCCACTAAAATGGTGCAAATTGTCTTGGTTCGTTTTTTTTTCTGTTATTTCTGTTATTCGACAAAAAGAACCCACTTTCATCCCTTCCGCGACCAACGTGCCGCCAATCTAGGCAGGCAGACCGTTCGATTCCACACATCACCCCCCACCCTGCACATACACATAACAGGCTGAACCGAACCGGTATCCCCAGCCTGGAACTAAGTTCTGTTCTTATATCGGTTCGGTACAGGGTTCAGTTCCATGATGGCGCTAGTAATTACGGTTCGGTTCCGGTTGAGTTCCAGCTAAAAATTCGGTTCCGGTTCTGTTCGGTCCGACGCTCTGTTTGCAAGGATGATTGAGATGGCACAGGAAGCCTGCCCCTGAGGTTGGCCTTCCTTTCTTTTTTATGCAAATCCACATGTTTTCGATGTTTCCTTCTTGGATCTTCCTTGGATCTTTCCGAGGAGTCTTCTTATGAAAAATCGTTTCCTTAAAGATATGCTGACAATCGCCAGGTTTAAAATAGGCGCGTGATTATACCAAATTACTGTAATTGGTAACTTATGTTATTCGTATCTTATCTCACTAAGAGTTCGATTAACAGCTTTGGTGCAAAAGGAGTCTTTCTCGTTCGATACAGAATGGTGCCACCAGCATCAATTAACTCAAGCGTCGTCGTCATCGTATACCACTAAGTGAGCAGCAGTGACGAACGATTTTATTGTAAACGCATCCGCCACACCAGGAAAGTTGGATAACTGGCACTGATGATATGTAGCAGTCGCCACACTGGAATGTGATCGCCGCGATAACTGTTTATGTTGCGTAAAACGGTCGTCGGGGCAGCATCGCTTTGAGGTGTTGTTTCCGGGAAGATTTTTTCTAAAGATGTTGCGGTAACTGTTTTTAGGGCGAGGGCAGTACTATTTTTTAACCGGCTTGTCCCATCCTACAGTTTGCAATACAAAACTGTTTTGGGCTGAGATCAAAGTGATCTCATAGAATCAACAATACAAAGAGATCAAAGTGATCAATGCCCTGGTCTCCCTTCAAATCCGCCTAAGCGGTGGAGGGAGGCAAATGGGAGCCGGTCCCTCATCTACCGGTGAGGGGCCCCATGATAACGCAGTGCGCCCTCGTGTGGGCCGTGTCTTTGAACGCGTGGCCCATAATAAGGTCGTCGGCGTAGTACCGCTCGCGGTGCTGTTCTGGGAAGATTCCCTCCCCCAAAAAAGTAAGTCAGTCTTGTAAGTAGTCTAGTAGTAGTCTTGTCAGTAAGTCAGCCCCCAAAAGTATTCTTGCCCCGTGATAACGCGGACGGAGGCGGACCGTGTCTTTGAACGTGCGGCCTATCAGACGGTCGTCGGGGCAGTATCGATTGCGGTGCTGCTTCCGGGAAGATATTTTCCAAATAAGTAAGCTTAACGCTTGTCCCATCCTACACTTGGAATACGAAGACTGCGTGCCTAGTACTAGTTGATTCTGCTCTTCGTTTTTAGGGAGAAAGCAGTACTATATTATTGAAGTGTGATGTGGGCAAGTTTTCGCTCGTCCCATCCTACAGTTGGCAATACAAAGTCACAAGTTGTGGCTTGCAGGATTACAACGGGAAGTGAACTGCCTTCCTAGGTAGCTCTCCTGCTTGATGTCAATACACGCAAAGTGCATTAATTACCGAGACAAACTTTCAAATTTGGATCCGTTGTTGCCGGCTGGCTTTCGGTGGTGCAGTCAGGGCAGAGCTTCGTAGCCACATCGTCTGTGAAGAAGCACTGTATCGCCTTGTGGAAGCGCTCGCCGCTGGCTGACGTCTACACGACGCTTCCGATACGTTCAAGGTGAGTGGCAAATCATGTACTAGCTAGCTCGCTATGACTATACTGCCCTACGAAGCGACTCTCCCGTGTTTGTACTGTTCACTTGGTATCACAGGGGTGGCATCCAATGTATTATTACGTAGACGAAAGCGTGTTGGGCAGACGCCATGCATCCTGGACAGGCCCTGGTCCCACGTCACAGCAAACGTCAAGACACACGTGATCCTAAAGATGGCCGCGCCCGTGATAGGCAGCCAACACCATTGTAATCAATGTTGCTGTCCGCGACGGTTTGCATGTACTTAGACCACGGTAATTAATGTATCCGATAATATCGCACTAAACCGCGCAATTTTGCACATCAGGCCTCGTACTTTTGGCGACTTCCAAAGATGTGATGACGACCGCGCGTTCAGATGACTCACAGAGTCGATGCGATGAACTAAGAAGAAATGAACTACCTTAGCCGGATAGTTTACGCCGGAAGAATACGTTTATCCCTTGGCTTTATAACGAAGGAAATATGTCGACATGTAAACGAAGTCACGTGACCTCAAAATTACGTTTTTCTATGATGTGCGACCTGGGCAAGATGGCGAATTTGGAAAAAGCACCCTCCTGAGGGTGTAGTTACAAAGGTGGCGCATTTATGTCTCCCCTGTGGTTGGCTTGACCAGCAGGAAAAGCAAACCCTCTCATAGAGTGTTGTTATTTAGCTCGTAGAATTGTAACGTGAAGATTGTGTCTCTCCAAAGGCGACTACCTCCATAGGTAGTTCTCCAGCTTGATGTCAATACACTTGTCATCTTGGCGATCGCTGTTTCCAATCATGATGTCAATGTGTTATCTGCGCGTTGTACCGTACATTATCTGCCGGGGTCGTCGGAGCAGTACAGCTTGTGGTAGTGTTCCAGGAAATTTTTTATTAAAAATTTGTTTTCGCGGCCTGTATCTGGGAAAATTTCCTTCTTAAAATTGTGCCACCTTTTTTTTTATGGGCAGAAACTCGCCATCCCTTACGGAACTTCCTGAATAATCTGAATCCGGGCATTATTCGACTGATTTCGGCGGAATCTGGCACTGAATCACCGAATTATTAAATCACGTGTGGCGTATTCACGACCGTTATCGGTGGAATCCCGCAAAACATTTTTTCCCGATTATATCAGCAGCAGAAATGGAAATACATTCAAGCACTTGCCCGGTGGCATACCAGGGATCCCTCAAATTGGTGCAACCCGGGAACATTTTTCCGGAACCACGTGCTGTCTGTATTATTTCGAGGTACCTTGCATGACCAGTCGAAGCGGCAATGAGATGTAGTGATGGTAGGACGGTGAAATATGGCAGCGTGAGATTGAGTTAAGCTCAAGTTGGACTAAAGCAATTTCGCGGTTACCTGCGATATAAAACTACGAATCAATATTAATTCGCATTACTAAAGTAATTTTGGGGGCACGGATAAGGGACGCCAGTGAATGCCGAAAAGGCACAGTGAACAGTATGACTCGGTGCATGTATCCTGACAAGAAAATGATCAGTAAATATTTCTTTTTTTGGAGGGGGGAGGGGGGTAACATAACATAGTAATACGGATGTGTTGCGAAATTTTCCGTTTGGCTCATGAAACCGCACGAGCACGAAACATGTAGAGGGTGTGCGCAGATAAAGTAGCCTCACATTTTTGCACGTATGGCGTTTGCCTGCTTACCGCATGAACTTTCGGTGGCGCGGGATGACGCATTTTCCGTGTGAAAACGAACAATAAAATCGTAGTAACCAAACACTGCGCAACACACAAAAAAAGTTCTCCATGTAAACGTTGCTCTCCGTGCATCACGATTTTCCTATGCAGACGTCAATACATGACGGTCGCACCACAGGCGCGTCTAGCTCCCGCTCGGCGTACCAGGGCTCGTTTGGTGGCCACCAAAAATCGCGAGTCAAAAACCGCGACAGACAAGATCGCGAGTGAACAACCGCGATTTCCAAAAACCGTGAGTACCAAAAACCGCGACAGGTAGAAACCGCGAGAGTCAAAAACAGCGATAGGTAAAAACGGCGAAGCCCAAAGATTGCGACAGGCAAAACCGCGATAGGCAGAAACCGCGATGGGCAAAACCCGCGAGCAAACCTGCATAGAATTGAATAGTAGAGTACATTTTGAGCACGCCGGTGCTGGCTGGCAGTGTTTCAGAGCTTTGGCAAGACTTGAAATACATCTTCACTGGACGCCGACATTACTCGTTCAAATACAGACATGGAGGAGTTTGAGAACGGCACACACTCATTCCCTGCTCGCGTCAGCTATCACGTTCAGTTTAGGAACTGATCCACGAAGTCCCCCAAGGTGGATGCAAATAGATTGACCACTTCGAAAGCTGCAGTTTAAAGTAGCACAGAAGTCATTTTTAATACCCTGCTTTCTTCCTATAAAACTATTAATTAGTAAGATGCGCCATGAGAAGTAAATCACGCCACAGTGTAATACGTAATTATCGCAGAAATTGAATTAAAATACGCCGCAAACAGCGACCAGTGTGCGCAACGGTGGTGGAGAGCAGTACCAGCCTGTGATTTGTATTACGTACAATTAGCAGTACGTACCTGTGCACGACGTTGTAGCCGCGTTCGATACCCTCCTGGACTCCCAGTTCTTCCCTTGACAATGAGCCTCACCTTACTTCCGTAATCAACTACGTGGAGGACACATGAATAGGACGTGTCACCCGAGGGGGCGTAAAACGCTCTGGTCTGTTTCCGATCGAGCATCGGAATTGCTACGACGTCGTTGTACGTGATCTGCCTTGCACGAACAACGCTGTGGAAGGGTGGCACTCCGGGTTCAGCAACATCGTCGGATGTAGCCACCCTAAGATATGGAAAGTGTCTGAAAGATCAACAGACCCTCACTGAGGCTGAGACCTGCTTAGCCGGTACTAACCCTCCGCTCAGCAGGAAGGTATACAGGGACACGGCTCAGCGCATCAAAAGGATTGTTGAAGACTATCACAACCGCAACACTGATGACTTTCTGCGAGCAATAGCTCATAATTTCGAACTGGAAGCATAAGTTCGAAGTTGCTAAGGTTTCCCTGACACAGCAAATAGGGCGAGGACGAAAGACGGCGATCTCTGAGAGCTCAAACACCACAAAGTAAGAATACAATAAATAAACCGTGCTGTTCACAAACAAACCTAGCCCTGCACGGTGCTGGAAGCTATGTTTACCGCCCGCCGCTGTTTTTAGTTGTCGCGTTTTTAGTCGCGGTCTTCGGCTGTCGCGTTTTTTGCCTGTCGCTGTTTTCCCCTACTCGCAGTTTTGGTGTCGCGGTGTTTGTTTGGCGCTGATGCTGCCTATCGCAATTTTTGCCTATCGCGATTTTTGGATCTCGCGGTTTTTGCTGTCCCGGTTTTTGACTCGCGATTTTGACCCAGAACCGTCTCGTTTTGTTTCTGCGCGAGTGGCACCCCCAGTGGTAGGGCGATGCAAGTGTGCTCCACTGCCATGTCCTATTGGAAATACACGGAGCGAAGTTCGCGTTGCTAACGATTTTATTGCTCACCTCTATTTGTACCGCATAGATGCACCACGGTGCGCCGCCGGAAGTTCGTTCGGTATGCAGGGCGGTGCGAAAATGTGGGGCTACTTTCTGCACCCACCCTGTACATTGCACTCAGTCTGGACAAAGCTGTATGACGAGCTAAATTGGGTTCGAGTTTATAGGTCACCGGGAAATGTCATAACAAAATAGGAAGCATACACTGAGCATATATAAAACAAACATGTTGCGGGATGCCCATGGATATGTTTTCTCCATGGAGCTGCTAATTGTATGCCTTTCTACTATGTCAAATCAGTCATTATTTTTTTTCGTTCTTTCTGTGACACCATATATCACCATAAATCACATATTTAACACCTCAGTTGGAATGCTTGTAGTAGAACAGTCCTAACTGTCATTATCCTTAATTACTGAGCGTGAGTGTATGAGTGAATTTCCATGCCTGCAAAGAGATTCCGTACACACAGAATTTTGCAGTACGGACATCTGTACGGCCGTCACAGAAGTCCGCAGACTCGCTCTACGGACTTTAAACGGCTACCATAGAGTTCCGTACACACTCTATATGTCATCCGTACGGCCACCACAGAAGTCCGCACGTGGCATATGGATTCCATAGGTGCACCGTAGCAGTCCGTACACGTAGTGTTTGAAGACCATATGGTTGCCACAGCAATTCCCGGCAAAACCATATCATTCCGTAGCGTTCCGTAGCATTTCCACTGAAAGTCGTAAGAGCCCACACAAGTCCATACATAATCTATATGGACTTTTATGGTTCTTATTTATGTTTTTTTTTCAATCGGGTTGGTGCGCCCTCCGCTAGACCTCACAGTTGTTGATGGGCACTATTCAAAATAAATTATTATTGTTATTATTATAATCATCGTTCTAGCACAACAACTTAGTAAGCATTCTTGCTTCCCGGGCTTGCGATAACGGGATGGCTTTTCCGACCTTTCATACTTTCAAGCAATACTAGGCACTACGCTTTGTTCTTCTGTCTAATCAGAAACTTTAGCAGATCATTTCTGATGGCATTGTGGAGGTAGAATTACTTTCACCGGTCGAACAGCTTCGGCAGGAGTGATTAAATAACATGAACAAGCTCTACCAGGTTAGCGTCGCACTCTCGTCGGGAAATATTAAAATCGACCGAGACCATTTTGTACTTGGACGACAAAGACGACAAACAACTTGTTAATGCCTACGAATGATCAATGGGGTCGACTTCCTTGCAGTGACGGTTACTGGTGCATCGTGGAACCACAGTGTGCATATCGCGAGTAGGACGCTGCACCCAAATCATTGTTGTTTCTTTATTCTCGACAAATAATACAGTAAGAGTCTGAGATAATCTTCGACACACGCTGTTGCGGCAAACACCTTCTTTGCAAGTTGAGTTATGAATAACGCATAATTCAGCTACATTTCAGAGAACATCGAAGCCTGTTTTTCTATGCGCATGTAAAGTAACTCAGTTACCATCGCCTTGTATATAACTGTGCGTGGACTGCATTTTTACGTCGATGTGTAGTTGTCCTTCTTTTATGATAATGTGCAAAACTTTGTAGATGCTTCCACGTTGATTTGTTCTCTGTTCTCCTGTTGCTTGATGTCGACATATTTATCAGCGCTTATGTTAATGTGTAAGACAGTGTTATTGCCGTGCTACTCTTTTGTTCTCCATTAGACCGGTACTCTTAAGGATTTTATTTTTGTGGAAGGTGTTATAGAGATAACGGTTCCGATTGTCCCTTATGCTGTGCAACGTGCATGTTATAAAAAGACGGATTATTTGAATGGCTAATAAACATTTATTATGATTAGTGAAAGTCAAGGAGCAGAGGCGAGGAGATAATGGGAATCGGCTCGCCGTAGACATAGGCGTCGTTACGACTATAGCCAAGTGTGATAGCCAGAAGACAAGTGTGATACACTGACTGAACGAATTGCGGATGCGGATCGTTCGGAACTTTTTTTTTTATTGTGTAGCCTATATTACAGTTTTTAGACCGAGGACATGAACTACTATATTTCCATTGGATAATGAAAGTGGGTGAATGGTGTCGCTTTGTCATCTGTTGCGTTCAAAACGTGATTTCGATGTATTTTGACTTCCGAGAAATAAACCAAACGATATGGCGGGTGCGTTATTTTTTATTCAGGAGGGATTTTAAAAAAAAGTTATTACATAAACGTAAATTTTGGTTTTGCACTTAAGTTCTCGGCCAGGCTCGAAGGAAGTATGCATACTACAAGATGATTAATTACCTAAAATGTGTTAATTAATTCCCGAAATAGGCAATTTCAGGCAAAGGCGAGATTGCAGAACGTTTGACAGTCCTCGTTGAAGGCCATTCTAGCCTTTAAAAATTCATAGAAAAAAGCGAAATGCAGCAAAATATTCATCGCTAAATTTCGGTATGCAAATGAGCCGAAACTGAAAAGCACGCCTGAGAAGCACATCAACCTCGCCAACAGAGGCTCTATCTGGACAGAAAAGCGGCTTATTGAGTCAACAGATCGCCACCTACTACAATCATCTCCATCGCTCCAAATCGCGTGGCCCTCTGACGTCACATGAGCGCTGTATTCCCCGTGTTCCCGGCATGGTTCGCGATCCCGCAGTGTCGATTTCGGCTCATTGCTATATCAGAATTCGAGGATTAATGCTTTAACGCGCGTGCGTGCTTCGGGATTTTTTAAACATGGAATGGCTTTCAACAAAGATAGCCACTGAAATCTGCCATCTCTCTCTTCCCCGAAATTCTCTAATTAAAACGTGAATTATCGAGTTTTACGTAATTTGTCATCCTGTAGTTTCATACTTTCTTCGGGAGCATCTCAGCCTGGTCATACAACACAACTGCAAAACCAACCTTCGCAGTTCTCTAATAGCCTTTCTTATTTAAAAAAATCTGTCCCGCTGAAAAGAAACGCCCTGTGTATATGAAACGATGAAATGTCAGAATTCTCCGCAAAGAAGTCATCGTAAAAGAGCATCCACTATCGATGGGAAAGAGGTTTCGAATAAATAGGCAGAGCAACGTTTTTTTTCTATGCAGGCAGGGCGTGAAAGTACACTCTGTATCTATAGCATCCTCTAGTAACGGGCACGAGTGTCATTTCTTACCCTCTATTTCAGAAGTTAACCTGTAACCTATGGGGGCAATAACCTCTGTACACGTTACACAGATCACCTACAAAGAGAACTTACTGTTTCCTACCCGTCATGCAGACGTAAAAATTAGTTTGGCCAGGCATGGCTGCTCCTAAGACGCCTGTCTCTTCACAGACAGCTACACAATAAATGTTGCTGAAAATCAGCTGTCATCAGTGCAGAACGCAATTTTTTTGCAACATGTAGATATAGCAGATGCAATTCGTTTAGAGGTATCCAGCGCAGAAAAATCACTGATCTGATCTAAACATTTGATCACTACGTGCGCACACATATTCACACGCAGAACAATAGAAATGAAGTAATTGCAACTGAAAAATATTTATTATTTAAACAAAAAGTAACGAAAAGTATTGTGAAAACGTTCCTATTCCTTTCCGATGTGATATTAGCACTCTTCACAAGTTCATTCATTCATTCTTTTTCTTTTTTTGCCTTCGTATCTTCTTTCCAACGTCTGAGAATCTTAGGTCAGCGACACGACTATTGTAAATTAGAGGCACATTAAGAAGTAAAACACTAGGGTGACAATGAATTAAGCACAGAAGACACGTAACACACACACACACACACACGTAACAGACACTGTGGTGAAAAGCGTGGAACAGATCAGAACAGGCGCTGTGGTCAGTGTTGGTAGACTGACTTCCGACAGACATCCAGCCCAACAACACACGGCTGTCCTAGGGACATCCGATGTTACTTCTAAATCTGGATGTTGGGATATCCTGGATCCCAGCAAACACACATGATTCGCAGATCATCCCGTGTTCATCTCACGGCCTCATCGGGATGAGTTGATCCATGCGTCGTCCCCCAGATCTCCGGGAGCGAGCAATAGGAAATCGTCCCATATTCATCCCTGTGAGAGCTGCCTGCGAGAATGCAGACGCCGCGAACCCTTCGCGCCTCCAACTGCGCTTGCACGACACGCAACTGCGGCTGCATTTCGAAACGTTACTACGTGATCCTTAATATGGTCGTTACCGAACGCGATGTAAAATTTATCAATTTCATTCTTCATATTTACGCATGGCACATCCAGTATTTTGTGGTTTTAATAAGATACGCGACTTGCGCGGCTTCTAGTCGACCAGTGGGAGCGATATACAAACGTTCAAACCGTTAGCAAGCTCGTCCGGGTTGCAGGATGGAGGTGTTGTGGTGTGATGTAACAATTGTGAGCGAGTTGTGCGTTGTGTTGTGAGTTGCGTGAGCGAGTTGAATTGTGTTCATTTGTTTGGCTGCTTGTGAGTGTAGCTGGGAGAAAAGACACCACTCTGGAACCAGACTCTACGCTGAGGTGCCAAAAAAATGTAGATGCCATCACGCACATCTCGACGAAATGTCGGTGTCACCATGAGTGAGAGCCTGCAAGCAATACGTTCCGTAAGGTACAGCGGCGAAACTAACTATATGACGGCAACGAGGGTAGCCGGTACCCTCAGTCAGGGCACGATAATACGAGTAACAGCGGTCCAATGCTCTTGGAACACGGCGCGTTTCTATCCCGCAATTCTCAAACAAGTGGTTCGCATGTCACGGACATTTATGAAGACGCTTCCGATGAAGGTATAGAAGGAGAAGTACATGTGTTACACCAGCGAGGGTCACAGATGGCTCATTTGAGCAACGCTTGTACGGAACAGGCGTTACCGATGGCAAAGTGTCGATGACTAAAGTGCATGGACGCTTGTACAGATGTTCAGTCGGAGGTGCAATTCTGAAGGACACGCTCCACTAACATACATGGACTTGACGACGTTCAAGGTAAATTAATCTTTATTACCACAATTTAGAAAGCGTAGAGTCATTACATTTTTCTTTGTAGAAAATTCTGTCACGGCAACTTCTGCAGCATGACTGTTTTCCCGCACTGAAAGACCTCCCTTGTATGTCAAGTGAGTCGTTGTTACAGAACATGATCACTCTTTGTGGAAAATAGGAGAAATGCTGTCACGCTGTCTCTGCTGCAGCGTCAAAAATCGCAGACCAATCCAAGATGTGCCGTACGCCTGCACCTACTTGGCAACCTTATTCTCACCGTATGATTCATTCCAGTGTTTCATGGCCTTGCATTGAACGTGTTGTACTTTAACGCTGGTAAAATTAAGACATTCATCATGCAGTGAATGAAGCTGGGCATCCGGACCCTGAATTTCCCATCGGGGTACGCAGGATTATGTATTTCCAGCCATACAAAACGCTTTTGAACATACTTTCAGCATGGTTGGCAAACCAATCCAACCTAAATTTCAGAACCGCTGGATGACCTTGACACTTTATGCGCTTCATATCGCTTTCGACATTGTCACACAGAGTCCCACACAGTCCGCCAAGTATACAACGATGCAATGGCAGACGAGGGAAAGGAATGAGCGTCTACTTCAGCCAGTGGGGCAGTCAGCACAGCTGTCTCAGTCCAAGCGAATAAGGCAACCAGACGCACAAACTTCACAGTATGGTATTCCAATAGAGACTCTCCCAAACGATATTGTGATGCGTTGACTGTTGTATGGTGAACTAACTGCAAAGCAAACTGTTTCAGCTGTGCGTATCCCAAGCAGAAATCATTGTCATTAATTAATTTCCTTTCCTTTCTCCCAGATATTGTGCGTGAGCAGCTTTTTTCTTCTGTTTCTTCTTTTTCATTCCATTCATGTTGCACATATTTCCAAATTTGTAAACACATTTTTAACACTCTGTACTCATGGGTATAATTGGTACGTTCTGCACAATCGCACGCATACTCCACGCCCATTGTCTACATGTATTTGGGATAAGGCTGTGCGTAAACTTCTGTTTTCGTCAGTTGAGTATCTCATGGCTTTTCTTAATGATGCGCGAGCACGTTCTTCTGAGATGCGGGGGCAGTGACGAAAGGGACACCACTAGACTGATCCTGTGTGAACTGATGTCAGATGATGTGGCACAGAACTTCAGTTACAAGGGTCGTAAAGGGAAAAAAAGAACTTAAGCGCCCTCAATCTGGGGCAAGATTGTCATTCGTATGTACTTTACTCTGCATACTAAAGTGCTCATAACACTCAAATCATCCATTTGCAGCCTTCAAACTGTATTGTCAAGTTCTCATGCATGCTCAAACGACTAGAATGTAGCCCGCTCGAAGCTTCTGCTTGCCAAAAGTGCAGAGGGGAGTTATACTGTGATATTTTCTGGAGCATCGGTTATCTAATTGAAGTACTGTATACAATATTTCCTTGTGATCTGACTTAAAACGTTGTTCCTTAAAACTCTATTATACGAGGGAAACATCGAAGACTTTTGTCATGTACAGTATGTCTCAGCCACATATGAAGGAACGAGGAATGTAACAAGAAAAGGCTATAAGTGTTGTATATCAAGAACAGTTGTTGAATGTTTCGAAAAGGAGTATGTTTTGGTCACATGTATATTTTCCTTGAGACAAATTAAATAGCTGTGAGTAACTGCCTAATAATGCCTTACGTAGACGATGTTCGTAGCAAAAAGATCGCGGAATTACCACAATACGAAATAATACCAGAAGTGACAATCTGTCACGAGCTTTGCGCCTTTCGATAGAATAGCGTCCACGCTTATGTGAAAAAATGTCACCTTTTCTGTGGGTTTCCAAGTTGTAACGCGGTGCATTTTTCTTGAAAAAAGAAAAAAGTGTACTTTGACTGAGACACAGGGGTAGGTGTTTCTCAACCCAGTCTATACCTTCTGGTTGACACATAGACCCTATATAATAAGTGAAACACTTTGCTCTGTTATCTCTAAGTTATTTATTAGCTGCATCGGGGGGAAAACGGGTAGGCAGATTAACAAGGTTCATCAGCTGCTGTTCGCGTAGAACGCTTCGCCTGTTTTAATACCGTGGTTCACATTAGCTGGGGCACCCTGAATACAAACATTTCTCAGTTTACTGTTCAACCCACCCTTTTTCTATTTTCTCTTCTGAGAGAGATGAGAGAAGTTTGTGAATGTGTTTGTGAAGCGAGAATAGGTGTAACCTTGCACCTCCACTGAGTTTCAGAGGTTTTTCCAACAGTGTGTTTATGTACTCTCGTTTGTAGTACGTGTTGTATACAAGGCCATATGCGCTTAGGAAATAAATATATTTTACTGAAATTCCAAAGCAGTAGTTTCAGTGCTCTTCGCCATTCTGAGCCACGGCAGTGGGCGGGTAGCGGGAGGAGGAGCTACCGCGATCTCTGGGCTGCATGCATGCTTCACTGCAATACCTCAAAAAACGCACGCAGTATCATCCCAGCTTGATCGCTCGGGTGATCCCCGGGTAGCTTGCAGGAACGTTACTCGGGTGGCCAAGTTGTGCGTTTTTCGGAGTTTTCTCGGGGATTGGTATTCCTACCGGGAACGAACGCATCGCCCCAATGCGTGGTTCGGGGTTCATCGCAGGTATGGATTGTGGTTTGCTGGGGAGTTTCGTTCAGTATATGTACGCACACATGTTCAAGTCAGAGAAAGAAGAAGACACCTGAGACATCCGAAAGATATCGTTAGGGATGTTAAGCGAACGAGGGAGGGACATTTTATGGACATGCCTTTCAGCTAATGCTCCTAATACAGCGGGGATAATATCTACTTGATTTTAAAGCACATACGCTATAGTACTGATGTGAATAATTTAATTAATATAACGACATTATTGGGCTACATTAGATTAGGGCTACACAGTAAATGGTACTCCCAGAACCTGTCGGAATTCTCCAGTGGGAGAGTCGCTGAATTTCTCGGCTCTCATCATTCGTTGTTCGCTTTGTTTCCGTTCCCTGACATGTTGTGCTCACTTGGCAAGTCCGAATATTCCAAGAACCACCACAGTGCTGCTTCCTTGATGTTTCCGAAAAAGGACAGGCGCGTTTCTAGTGTACAATAGCTGTAGGGGAAGTGGATTATACTCTCACAGCTACGGTTACTTTTCTTGTCAGTTATGTTTCGAAAATGATGAAATGCCGCATCCCGGTTTCAGTCAATGCATCTTATCCCTTAATTATTTACGGTATATCCGCATTTACGGTGAAACAATTATAGTTTCAGTAAATATGTCACGTCAAACGCTTGAACCCCACAGACAAAAAAAAAAAGGACACGTATCAGGGGCAAGCAGCGCAGAACACTGGATGTCTGTCGGACCTCCCTGGGGACTCCTTTTTGCAGTTGGACCTGGGAGCGCACATATATGTCGCACGAAACTCGTTATCCCCAGGATACTCCAACATCTAGATTCCGATATATATCGGATATTCTTAACGCTGCCACGTGTTGGGTATAAATCACCGCGTATGTCCGTTTCTGAATATCACGAGGATATCATTCAAACGCTTCACTTTCTTCATCCACGCTGTATATCAGAAGGATATCATTAGACAGACAAATCTTACCACGGACATTAATCGTACATCCTAGTGGAATATTCGGTGTTGTTAGGGTGCTTTCTTCATAATCTTCAGAATACGCTCCGCAGTTCATACAGGAACACAGACACAGTTAGGTAAAGATTCTAGACCAGGGCAGGCCGGAGCCGCGGTTTGATGGTGGGCGGTTCCTTTCTGGGAGAGCGTAGTGAGGGAGGGGAGGGACTGAAATGAAATTTATAAACTGACGTTTTGGATCCCCCTTGGATCCGCCACTGTAAGAAACTCTCGCATTGAATGTGCGACCAGAACGCGAACACAGTAGCTTTTGAGCAGTAACTATTATAAAAGTTACTTTGCAAAGAGAGAAATAAAAACGAGGGAAATGCAAACGAAAAATTCGTTTAGAAGGTACAACATCCGTGTAAAGGGTACTTTAAGTTACGGTGATTGGAATCGAGTTGCACTCAGAAGTACCTTCTATTGCTCCTATAGTGTCGAATTATTACAACCTATAAATAGTGGAATCGGACGTGTAAAAACTACAACATTTCCACATCTACGCCCATATAGAGGTTACACGGCACTAAAAGGTACAATAAAAGGAAGTTAAGGCTCTCTTTGCTATCGTATTTTTTTCAAGTCCGGACTTGACTCTTGAAATTCAGCGGGTAAGTTAAGAAATTGAATCAACACCGGTGCGGTTTCAGCGGGCCACGAGTTTCTTTTGTCGGAAATTTTCACACGTTACTCCGCAGTCGTCTCCCCTCGAAAAACGAAGGAATTAGGAGCACCAGGTCGACATGCACCAATGTTGAACCGATGAATGCTAGGCTTGATTTCTACAAGGTTGTTAGGGTTACTAGACGCAAATGTCCGAGGTCTGAACCTGTGCTTATGCGCCACGATGTGCAGACGGAGCAGACAGCATACTGTTGTGCGGGCTGCTCAATGAGCTCTTTTTTCTCTCAAACACGCTTCTCTTTCAGCCTCCCCATTCTTCAGTGTCTATGGCCTTCACCAAATAAAATGGTCCTCCTCCCTGTCTAGGCCACAATCGCTCATCGCTCACTTGAAGGAGAAAGGTGGCAACCGTATTTTTCCACAGGGTCAGCCAACTACTAGACTACTGCGTAAAATACTTCTTGTAGATTTTCTTGTGCCATATCTGAAATGCTTCTTAGTATCTTTGTAACCTGAAGCGTCAAATTGACAGCACTGTAAAGGATCATTTTGGGCAGCAAAGGATGGCAACTTCAAAGCGCACGCCAAACGAAGCCGAAGCTTGTACGAGGTGACAAGTAATGTTATCTTTCTCATCAGAAAAGTAGGTGCGAGATATACTCTTCTTTGTTGTCATTTAAGCCAGAGTTTTTAAAGGTTCGCTTGACTCTAAATGAGCGAAATTTCGAACCGGAAGTTCGAAAACCCAGCACGGGTAGCGCCACTTCTCAACGTAAAACCAATCATTGTCGACAGACACTCACTAGGGGCGCCACTGTGCCGCCTGGTAGTGGGGATCCTCGTTTTGGTTTCGTTTCTGTTACAGTAAAAACTGTCATATTGGAGTGAAAATGCGACTTACTTGGAATACATATGTCGTTCTCATCGTGCATTATGAGGAAAGATAACGCTGAACGGACCCTTGCACATGCGATGCCTTGATACGCAATGCAATGTGCAAATGGTACACGAGAACATCCCCGCCGCACGGGTGGTTCAGTGGACTCCAGGAGGCGACTCCCAAACTTCTTGGTGTCAATGCGTATCGTTCTGCTATGCACTCTTTTCACAGGGATATGATTTTTGAAAGGTGTGCCTCTGTTCCAGAGGCTTTACGCATGCTCTGTACATCACCTGCGCTCATCGTTCTTTCGACTCAGTAACTGAACCCACAAACAACCTTAGGGCAATCGAAAAATGCGAGGTTTGAATTCAACTGAAGTTATCTTTTCTTTAGCTGCTGTTTACCAAATTTTAGTCGGCTTATTACGCAAAACGATCACCATTATTTTCAATAAATAGCTACTGGCATACTTGTGTGGCATGAGTATCAGGGTGATGAACCGAACCCGAACAGTTATTTTTGCCGGAACCCGAATCCCAGCCAAAATTTTCGCGACACTGTTGAACCAGAACACGTGCAGAACCGAAAAATATAATAGCCCTAGCCGGTTTGCAACAAAACGCTTCGGACATAAAAGAAGTCAGCATGCCTCTCAATCCACGAACGAGGACCGCCATTGGTCTCCATATCTTAGCTTTCAGCAATTTCACCTAGCGGTCAAACGAGCACGTATAGTAAGTGTACTTTCAGCGTCTTTTTAAACACGTTGAAGAGCAGATGTCCTTGTGAGCAGCATGTCCTTGTGAGAGCATGTCCTTGTGTGCTAGCGCCCCACGCACGCGCTGCGGCGTCTGCTCTTCAAGGAGGAGCCACGCGGACGAATGAAGCAGGAAGGGTTTAGGCCAGCTGTGTAGCTCTACAGGACGAATATGTCATTAAGTAACCGCCGAGCATTTCCCTTTATACCCTGACCTTTCCTGTTTATAATTCGTTTTTTTAACCAATTTCCCCCCTGTTTGGGAAATTGTTGGGGAGGAAAAAATGCCTCTCAGAAGACGATGTCGTCGCGCGCGGGTTTGAGTGTCCCTTGCAAGGGTACTTCTTGCGGCGTTGTAGTGATCTCTTACTGTGGATTTAATCGCCCTAGGGTACACTAGGCTCCTGCGTTGACAGCGCTGTGTCGGTTTCTGTACGTTTCGAAAAATTATCAAGGTTACCTAAAAGCATCATATTCACTCCAAGTTTCAGGAGAATGTGAAAATAGATAGGATTCAGGATTATGCCAATTAATTTGTTATTCGTGGGGTTATCGAATGGTATATAATTTGTTGCTCTGCTGTGTTGAGGAATGTGAGCCGTACGTTATTAAGTAGCACCCTACCTCCGAAAAAATGACGAATTTCTGAAGTATTTATCTAAAAAACGCCATCAAAATCTTGCATCGAAAATTTGATATTCTGCAACAGTCGCGAGCGAGGGATCGGTGGCATTCCGTCAGAGACCACGTGATAATCTCTTGAACGCATGGAAAGAGAAAAACAACCTTCTGTACACAATTCTAACTCAAAAGGTCACGACGAAGTCAAATAGGTGCAGCGATGGGCAAAGCTAATCTCAGCGGGAACGACTAGGAATTACGTGACGTACAGAGCATATACCATGATATTTACCTTTTCCACTTAAATTGATATATTGTATTAAATCTCAGCTGGTCACGGCCACTATGTGCGAAACTTATTCACCGAAAAGAATTCCAAGGACGCGTACGTGCGCACACAACTTCCATTCATTCACTACAAGCAGCGTGGGACGGAGTGTACAATGAAATCCAAGGAAACCAAGTAGATCAAAATGCTGTAGCGAAAATTTCGCACCCTTCTTGTAACGTGCCAAAACAGGAGAATCGTCGAGTGACATTTTCTTCGTGTACGTTGAGGCGCTACCTTTACCATACATTAAAAGCGAAAACATTACTGCCAACTGCTGAGTGGAATCCCCGTACTACTTCAAGCTCGCTGGTTGTTAGCAGACTATAAACATTATGATAAGTGCGCAGCGTGATGCACCAGCACGCGCACATCTTCCTTTCCTCGAATTTGCGGCGCACTGCTTCAATTTCGCAGGCTCCCGGGTTATCCGCAGTGTTTTTGCGCATGGGGCCACGAGGGCGCGCGCAGCGACAGCGAGCAGAGTCCTTCGTAGCCACCTGTCAGCAGGCCCGTCGGCGTGACCCATAGGATAACCTCTTTCATCGATCCACTCATTGATTTCAGTAAGTAGTCAAGCCTGTTCGGGATAATTGCCCGAGATACCGACACGCAAGGGCAGCGCGGCTGTCACACGAAGAGCACAGAAAATTTTCTACGCCCTTCATAGAATGTCTGCAAATGAATACCCTTTTTCAGGCGGAAAGCTGACAAACACTGCTGTGGAGCACACCCCTGAGATGTTGCATTTTGTGAAATACGCCATTTGACACGGCGCTTCTGTAGAATACACCATTAGAAACTATCGTTTGAAACTTGCGCCACAGAGGCTTGCGATACACACTAAATACAGAGTGAAGCAGCTAACACTTAACATTATAATATGTATATCACTTTTTCCGAGATCAAATCAATTGCAATATAGGATATGCTGAAGGGCGCTCCTTAGGAGGGCATTAGCAAACTCGCAAATCACAAGTTGTCTGAATGAGAGCATCTGGTCCATTCGGTCACCTGATACCGGGGCAGTTTTCAAAAAAAGAGAAGAAATAATCTGTTCGATAGATTGTCCGCAAAAAATTCGTGAAGGAACACGGTTTTTTCTTTATTTTGTTCATTGCGCATCTTCGGAGACGCGTCCTTCCGTCACCCCAGTGTCTGAGGGTAGATGAGCGTAGTGCTGTCTCATGCGTCGACGATGAGCTCAAACTTGCAGAAACAAAACAAAAACAAATGTACCCTGTGGCATCGGAACTGCCCTTATGTTGGGTTGCATTTTCTGTTTTCTGTTAATGTTCTTCCAGGACGCAAGAGGCGATTGTGTGGTCTTTCCCCCTCTCACACTGGGGGTGAAGGAAAGACGCGTCTCCAAGATGCGCAGTGAACAAAATCAAGAAAAAAAATGTGTTCCTTCACGAATTTTTTTGCGGACGATCTATCGAACGGATTTCTTTTTCTGAAAACAGCTCCGGCACAAGATGACCGAAAGGACCAGTTAAGCAGCGCTGGTGAAACCGGGCCATTGCCATTTTGCGAGTGACATTATTTCCATCGTACTATAGTGCCGATGCGAGAAGTCGACTGAAATCATTTCAGGTCACATGAAGTCACTTGAAATCACCTAAAGCCATCTGCTGTCACATGAAGTCGCCTTAAGTCGCCTAAAGCCACCTCAAGATATCAGGGGTCACCTAAAGTTACTTGAAGACACAGCTGGAGTTGCCTGAACGTGTCTGGAGTCACCTGAAACAGCCTGAAAACGTCTGGAGCTACCTGTAGTCACCTGATGACGTCTGTGTTGTCCTGAAGTCACTTGAAGTCACCTGAAAATGTGAAGAGTTACCTAAAGGTACTGAACTCACTGGAAGAGGTCAGGTGCCACCTCCAGGCGCCTGAAGACGTCTGATGTCACGTGAAGTCACCCAAAGACATCTGGAGCCATCTGAAGATGTCAGCAGTCACCTGAAGTCACCTGAAGACGTCTGTAGTCACATGTAGCCACATGAAGACGTCTCAAGTCTCTTGAAGTCACTGAAGACAACTGGAGTCATCTGAAGACGTTGGTAGACGCCTGAAGTTACCTGAAAATATCCAGAGACACCTAAAGTCACCCGAAGACGTCTGAAGCCTGTTGAAGTCATCTGAGGGCACCTGGAGCCACTGCAAGTGTTCGGAAGACGTCTCAGGTCACCCGAGGTCACTTGCGGTCACTTCAAGACACCTGGAGTCATCTGAAGAGTCTGCAGTCGTCAGCAGTCAATTGAAGTAACCTGAAGATGTCTGGATTGACTTGCAGCCACATGAAGACGTCTGAAGTCTCTTGAAGTCACCGAAGATATCCAGAGTCATCTAAAGTCACCCGAAGACGTCTGAAGCCTGTTGAAGTCATCTGAGGGTGTCTGGAGCCATCACAAGCGTTCAGAAGATGTCTGAGGTCACCTGAAGTCAGTGCGGTCACACCTGGAGTGCGGTCACACCTCCAAATGTCTTCAGGTGATCTCAGACGTTTACAGGCGACTGGAAGTGGCACCTGACCTCTTCCAGTGAGTTCTGTACCTTTAGGCGACTCATCACATTTTCAGGTGACTTCAAGTGACTTCAGGTCAACACAGGCATCCTCAGGTGACTACAGGTAGCTCCAGACATTTTCAGGCTGTTTCAGATGACTCCAGAGACGTTCAGGCAAACTCCAGCTGTGACTTCAAGTAACGTCAGGTGCCCCTGACATCTTCAGGTGGTTTTAGGAGACTTCAGGTGACAGCATATGCCTTCAGGTAATTTCAAGTGAGTTTAGGTGACCTGAGACGTTTTCAGTCGACTTCAAATAGCTCCAGACGTCTTCAGGTGACTTCAGATGACTGCCGACGTCTTCAGATGACTCCAGGTGTATTGAAGTAACCGCAAGTGACTTCAGGTGACCTCAGACGTCTTCCAAACACGTCTGATGGCTCCAGATGCTATTAGATTACTTCAACAGACTTCAGACGTCTTCGGGTGACTTTAGACGACTCTGGATGTCTTCAGGTAACTTCAGGTGACTACCGACTTCTTCAGATGACTTCAAGTGATTTCAGATGACTTCAGACGTCTTCATGCGACTCCAGTTCGCTCCAGGTGTCTTCAGGTGACTTCAAGAGACTTCAGACGCCTTCATGTGCCTGCAGATGACTACAGACGTCTTCAGGTGAGTGCTCACGTCTTCAGATGGCTCCAAATGGCTTCAGGTGACCTCAGGTGACCTCAGACATCTACAGGCGACTGGAAATGGCACCTCACCTCTCACGGTGAGTTCTGTAGCTTTAGGTGACTCTTCACATTTGCAGGTGACTTCAAGTGACTTCAGGTCAACACAGACGTCTTTAGGTGACCACAGGTAGCTCCAGACGTTCTCAGGCTGTTTCAGGTGACTCCAGACACGTTCAGGCGACTCCAACTCTGACTTCAAGTAACTTTAGGTGACCCCTGACATCTTCAGGCGACTTTAGGCTACTTCATGTGGCAGCAGATGCCTTCAGGTGGTTTCAAGTAACTTTAGGTGGCCTGAGACGTTTTCAGTCGACTTCAAATGATTCCAGACGTCTTCAGGTGATTTCAGATGACTCGCGACGTCTTTAGATGACTCCAGATGTCTTAAAGTGACCGCAAATAACTTCAGGTGACCTCAGACGTCTTCCGAATACTTGTCATGGCTCCAAATGCCCTCGGATAACTTCAACAGGCTTCAGACGTCTTTGGGTGACTTTAGAGGACTCTAGATGTCTTCCGCTAACTTCAGGTGACTACCGACTTCTTCAGATGACTCCAGATGTCTTCAGATGACTTCAAGTGATTTCAGATGACTTCAGACGTCTTCAGGTGACTCCAGTTCGCTCCAGGTGTCTTCAGGTGACTTCAAGAGACTTCAGACGCCTTCATGTGACTGCAGGTGACTCTAGACGTCTTCATGTGACTTCAGGTGACTGCTCATGTCTTCAGATGGCTCCAAATCTCTCCAGGTGACTTCAGGTGATCTCAGACGTCTACAGGCGACTGGAAGTGGCACCTGACCTCTTCTAGTGAGTTCAGTTCCTTTAGGTGACTCTTCACATTTTCAGGTTTCTTTAAGTGACTTCAGGTCAACACACACGTCCTCAGGTGACTCAGGTAGCTCCAGACGTTTTCAGGCTGTTTCACGTGACTCCAGACATGTTCAGGCGACTTCAGCTGTGACTTTAAGTAACTTTAGGTGACCCCTGACATCTTCAGGTGGCTTTAGGCGACTTCAGGTGACAGCAGATGTCTTCAGGTGATTTCAAGTAACTCTAGGTGAACTGAGACGTTTTCAGTCGACTTCAAATTATTCCAGACATCTTCAGGTGACTTCAGATGACTGCCGACGTCTTCAGATGACTCCAGGTGTCTTGAAGTGACCGGAAATCACTTCAGCTGACCTCGGACGTCTTCTAAACACTCGTGATGGCTCCAGATGTCCTCTGATGACCTCAACAGCCTTCAGACGTCTTCGGGTAACTTTTGATGACTTGTCTTCAGGTAACTTCAGGTGACTACTGACTTCTTCAGATGACTCCAGGTGTCTTCGGGTGACTTCAAGTGATTTTAGATAACTTCAGACGTCTTCAGGCGACTTCAGTTCACTGCAGATGTCTTCAGATGGCTCCAAATGTCTTCAGGTGACTTGAGGTGATCTCACACATCTCCAGGCGACTGGAAGTGACACCTGACCTGTTACGGTGAGTTCTGTACGTTTAGGTGACTCTTCACATTTGCAGGTGACTTCAAGTGACTTCAGGTCAACACAGACGTCTTCAGGTGACTACAGGTACCTCCAGACGTTTTCAGGCTGTTTCAGGTGACTCCAGACAGGTTCAGGCGACTCCAGCTGTGACTTCAAGTAACTTTAGGTGACCCCTGATATCTTCATGTGGCAGCAGATGCCTTCAGGTGATTTCAAGTAACTTCAGGTGACCTGAGATATTTTCAGTCGACTTGAAATGATTCCAGACGGCTTCAGGTGATTTCGGATTACTCGCGACGTCTTTAGATGACTCCAGACGTTTTGAAATGACCACAAATGACTTCAGGTGACCTCAGACGTCTTCCGAACACTTGTTATGGCTGCAGACACCCTCAGATAACTTCAAGAGGCTTTAGACGTCTTCGGGTGACTTTAGATGACTCTGGATGTCTTCAGGTAACTTCAGGTGACTACCGACTTCTTCAGAAGACTCCAGATGTCTTCGGGTGACTTCAAGTGATTTCAGATGAGTTCAGACGTCTTCAGTTGAAATGTCTTCAGGTGACTTCAGGTGTTCTCAGACGTCTACAGGCGACTGGAAGTGGCACCTGACCTTTTCCATAGAGTTCTGTACCTTTAGGTGACTCTTCACATTTTCAGGTGACTTCAAGTGACTTCTGGTCAACACAGACGTCCTAGGGGACTACAGGTAGCTCCAGACATTTTCAGGCTGTTTCAAGTGACTCCAGACACGTTCAGGCGACTCCAGCTGTGACTTCAAGTAACTTCAGGTGCCCCCTGACATTTTCAGGTGGTTTTGGGAGACCTCAGGCGACAGCAGATGCCTTCAGGTGATTTCAAGCGAGTTTAGGTGACCTGAGACGTTTTCAGTCGACTTCAAATAGCTCCAGAGGTCTTCAGGTGACAGTTACACTGAACTACATTCACAAAGTTCACTGCAACATGCAAGATTTGATGTTTCAACCTGCTGACCGGCATCAGCCCCATCTCATCATGATTTCTTTATGTGTGTGTGTGTTGATGAATAAATTTATTGTATATGTGCTGAAAGATGACTACAGATGACTAGAATGCTTGCTAGTTGCGCTTGTGGTAGATAAGTAAGAGAAGTCTTATATCAGGATCATTCCCTTGTGATTTGAAAGGAACACTGAACATCAGAGCCAGAAGGTTTTCAAGTACAGGGTGGGTGCTATAAAAGGTCAGTCATATTTTCGCGCGTGGCGCGATACCTACTTGACTGACAGACTTCCGCTACCACAGAGTGCATAAGTTGTGTGAGAGGAGCTTCCGAAAAAAAATCGTGGTTACCAGGCACTGCATAACAAAGTAAATACGACCACGCAAACTTTCGTCTTCATGCATTTCCTATAGGCTATACCGATGTGAACACGGCGCTCTGCAAATTGTTGTGTATAGCATCCGCCTAGGGGCGCTAGCCGACGCGAATTTGTTTCCGCCTTCGACGCCGCTAGCGCCCCTACGCGGAAGCTGCACTCAACGAGTGGCAAACCACCGTGTTTACATCGGCGCATAAGAAATGCATGAAGACGAAAGTTTGCGTGGTCGTATTTACTTTCTTATGCAGTGCCTGGTAACCACGATTTTTTCGGAGGCTCCACTGACACCAATTATGCGCTCTGTGGTAGGGGAAGTCTGTCCGCCAAGTAAGTATCGCGCCACGCGCGAAAATATGACTGACCTTTTATAGCAACCACCCTGTATGTTGAACACAGTGCTGATCACAGTGCACCTTATAATGCCCATTGGCTTTTAGGAGTAGGGCATTGTCAAAGTTCTGGTCTGTAAGGCTGCACATCTCTTTGTCATAACAAGACCACCAACCGAAAACAGTCGTTCCACCGATGCACTGCTGGGCAGCCCGACGTTGCACTTCATGAACACAAGCACACAAGGAAGATCGCTGTGGAAATGACTTCGCAGACAGGGTCCAAAGTAGTCCCGAAAGTAAGCCAAAATGCGTTACGCGTTACTTGCAAAATTAATTCAATTACAGTTACAATTACATCTGATTGAATATAATTCTGGAAGTAATTAATTACTAAGAATGAAATTAACTACTGTAATTGAACTACTTGTAATTAATTACTTTACAGGTCTGCTTACAAGTAACTACATTCCCCAGAACTTCCTCACAACATCATGAAGACTGTGTAAAAACGTAATGACACTAGCATAACATTTAAAAGGCAAAGTTGAACATGCTTGCATGATGTCCCACATACGTCCATATATATTCCCATGTCCATATGACGTTCCCAGGATATTCTAGTGGATCTACAAATGACTAAGAAGTGCTACTCCTCAGAACGTCTCCTGGACGTCAGGGGGCACTGTGGCAAATCCCAACTTCCAAAATGGGATATCCTGTAGACATTTTCTGGATATACAATGTGTTTGCTCTAATGTGTCCAGGAATTTTATTTAAAGCGAGCGATAAAAGAGAAACGAGCCCTACTTTTCAGCTACTTGACTAAGATACAGGTGCTACTAGTGAAGCAGTAACTGTAAGTAGCAGAAAAGTACCACTTGCTTTTCTTTTATCGCTGCTTTAAATATAATTTCTGGACACGTTAGAGCAAACACCCTGTATATGGTTTGCTGGGGTATATGTACTGTCCCTTATGTAGCTACGGGACAGTACAGTACGGACAGCTATGTGTTATTGGATAAAACGATTCAATTTTTTTCCGTCTATTTGAAGTCTAGCGCAAGCGTTACGCATTTGCACTACAAACTTGTGAGCCGAGGCCAAGAACGGCAAATATTCCTTTCGGTGATAACACGAAGAAAAATAACGAGTTGTGTTGTCCCTAAAGAAAGCTGGAACTGATCAGTAGCTCAAAGACCGCCATGTACGGGCCCACAAATTAGCGTAACTAATCACTAGCGATATTGACGGAAGGTAAGGATGCGGGTGTTGGTGCAGCACACTTGGGATCCATCACGGCTTGGTACTGTCGTTGAAATCACAAGTAAACAGAAAACGGTTGAGAGCATTAAATAGTTTAATCAGCGGAAAACGAGAGTTTCGTACAGTAGGCTGCACTTCTTAAGGTTTGAGGACCTGTTACAAATAGTGAAGACTATATTGCGACTTGCGTTAATATATTCTTGAATATTCTTGACTATTTGTAACAGGTCCTCAAACCTGAAGAAGTGCAGCCTACTGCACAAAAGTCTCGTTTTCTGCTAATTAAACTATTTAATGCTCTCAACCGTTTTCTGTTTACTTGTGAATCATTATCGCCGCAAACTTGCACATTGTTTTTTCACGTCTTACGATGTCCTTGAAATCCTTCATCATGTGCCCAGCGCCGTCAAGCGTGTAACATGTCAACTTATGAAGGAGCATTGGGTCCAGTGCTCCCTGAGAACGGACAATAGACCTTTCCCTGTGTGCATACAGTTGACGTCATAGTGTTCGACAGCGCCACCAATTTGGTAGAACTGCATTACGCTCGAAGCTCTGGGCGAAGAATGTCGCGCCCGGAAGCCACGGTCTTGAGGGGATTACGATGGTCCCTGAAAGGGACGCGACCTTCGGTTACTTCGGTCCTACTTTGCTTTCAATAGGAGGCAGCGAGCGAACAAGTACCCATTCGCGGAACCCAGCCCTCCCCATCCGATTCGTTTCGGCTTCAGTCTGTCTACCAACGTCATGATGACGTTTCTCGGGTAGAGGTCTATTCCTCACCGGACAATTGCTCACCAAAAAACTGCTGAGGACGGACAATCGCGCACCAGAGAACCGTTGAAGGCGGTCACTCACCGCCTCTTTCATCACACTTATATTGTGATTTTATTTCGCGTTTATGGCGCTCGAGTTTTTGTGTTAGCTCAACTTCTTTTTTAGCTTTCTAAGTTGCTCCAAATAGATCTAAAAAGTCCACCAGTGAAGAGGGTGAGGAGGGAGGTCGTCCACTTGCAGGCACGCCTGAAGCGTCTTTGTCAGGACCTGCATCTATGGGGCGTTCTTATAGGGTTTTTTTTTTTCAAAAGGGGGTGGAGCACCAATGTGCTTCCAGGTGGGGGGAGCATAGAGTGAGACTGCAACCACCTCAACCTCCTTCCCTGGAGACGGACGTTGGGAACTGTGGGGGTGTCCACAGGTTCATATTATTATTACATGTGAGAAAAAAATCATGACCTATGAATAAAGAGTGCAGAATTTTCACAAGTGACCTGGCCCCCCTCTCGGTACGCCCATGTCTGCGTCGCCAGGATCTTCCAAGACACAAGCCGGGAGAAATTTATAAAAACACATCACTATTTAACCACTAATTCACGAATTTTCGATGTCCGTCCAAGTCGGTCTAGCGAACGAAAGCCACATCTTAGCGCCCATTAGGCTTAGAAGGGCGGACACGACTGCACAGCACGTTGGTTAGTTTATTATTAGGTTAGTCCAAGTTCAGTGTTTGCATTTCTATGTCCAGCTTAATCTAAGTTTGGTGTTGGCAGTTTCCCGCGCGCGACTGTGCATTTTACTTACAGTAGTTTGTTTTGCAACGGGAATTTTGATCACTTTATTTTGAGGTACACCCCAGTTCAGCTAACAAATAAAAAGTCGAGTGTACGAGCGTCATGAACGAGAAATAAAATTACATCACGTAAAAACGCGAAATAAAATTATAAATAAGTGTGATGAAAGAGGTGGTGAGCAATTGTTCGGCTTCAAAGGTTCTGTGGTGAGCAATTGGCCTGGATCGAGTGCTCCCTTACAGTTTGACAAGTTACACACTTAGTGGCGCTACTCGCATTTTCAATGACAATTAGTTTAAATGTCCATTGAACTAGCCCTGTAACCATAGCAAGCAGGCCTCACTCCTTTCTCTAGTTGAACATCATTCCCCTCCTCCCCCCTTTCACCGAACACTGCCCGTGTGCCATAGGTATGGGTCACAGCTCTTCAAGTACACTTGTATTCATTCACAGGTCATCTGGCAGGTATTCGCAAATTAAATACAGTCTTCAACAACAACAACAGATATTTTCTGATGATGAAGTGGGGAGGTTTTCCACTCTGGGAGTGGGTATGAAGTACGGGCGCACAGTATTTAAACCACATTCGTGTTTCTCAGTGTTCTGGGAATAATTAATCTTCCATTTCTCTTTCGCCGAAAAGAAGACGGAAATTCCAGCGCACCGAAAGATCAGTGCTCCAAGATACCCGTGCACCGCAATGTCCGTAATAAAATGTCCCGTACCGAAATGTCCGGTTCCCGTGTCAAACGACGTCTTTCCTTCTCCGAGCTCTCCAGTGCTCGTCGTTCCACTCATAACACCCCGAGTCTCTGATCCACCATGACGACAAGTCCTCGACTGCAGACTTAGTTCTAAACTTTTACACTTTTTCGCACAGAGAACAGAATGTGTCATTCCAGCTGACGACATCGTACCTGTCCTTCCACTCGAGGTACCCTTGATACAATCGGAAATCACGTTTCACGTTTTCCATATAATCAGCTAACTCTTTCGGTCCCTCGAAGGCAGACGCGTCAATCACAGAATGCGGTGCTGCTACGGCACTGTAGTTAACAGCGCCCAGTGCAACAGGTACGATGACGCGCTGGAGAGCGTAAAACAATTTTTCCGTCACGTAGTCGCGGCACAGTGAGTTTTCTAAGGCGAGCCAGAAGTAGTGCTCAGACTCAAACATACGGAAGCAAGCATCGTCGGAATCTTTGGGGCATTTGTGAGTCCCACATCGTCCGTAGACGTCGATGTGAATGTAACGCTGCAGTTCTTTTATGAAAGCTGCTCGTCCGCTGTGCGCGGCACAATTACTGAGCACCCAAACTGCAGTCTTTTTCTTTTGTTCCCATATTCTCTGACTGCTCGATGCTATTTCTTTACCATTCTCTCTTCTCTCTAGCGATCCATATGCGACAGGAACATCCGAATCTGCTCGATAGGTCATAGTCCAGTTGAACACTGATTTCATGCTGTCGAGGTCGACGCCACCAGAATTGGGCGGTGCTTCCATACACCAAAACACCCACTTTTGGGCAGGCGAACGACGTGCGGGCACGTCCCATAGGCTCAAGTCTCTGACGTGAAACAATACGGCGTCGCTGGAAGAGAGAAGGTCTCTGTTGTAAGTGACGTGACAGCGGCGACTGCACTCGGGAATTTCAATCTCGTCCTGCGAAGAAAGCCCAAGCAGACGTGATCCGAAGTATGGTGTCCACAGCAAGATACGGGGGATGTCCGTTGTGGATGTCCGGGGGATGTTGCTGAAGCTGGTGGAAGACGCCCGGCTGTACCACGGCATGTGCCCGTAAATCGTTTGCGTGCGATGAAGTGGGACGCCTCCAGGATGGTGCACAGTCCAGTAGATGTACAGCGCGATTGCGGCCACTTCTACGAGTACGAGTATCCGCAGTGCCCATCGTGGACTTCGTGCCATGATCTGCGCAAAAGTGTTCCACGGAAGGGAGGCAATCCACAGAATAACGCGCGGGTGTTATCGTCCACTCCTGATCCCGTCAGTCACGGAGAGATATGAGACGAACAAGTGGCCGCTCGGCCGGCCTCCTACATTTCTGGTACTTCGGCCACTCGTGCCTTATCGTGCGCGCCAGGTGTTCTCGGCGCCGTGTTATCACGCTCTTATTAGAGGGCGGTTGTTTCTTTATTTATTCATGTATTTAATTTCTTGTTAGCGCCGCGAAGCAACTCTGGCTATGAGCGGCGTGCAAGGGGCAGTTGTAAAACGGTGGAGTAACAGCTGTTCGTTAACTACTCCACTAGAACAGATGAGTCGTTCCACACCAAGTGATCCAATGCTTCTGCTCGACACTCGGCTTTTGGGTTTCCAAATATTATCATTGATGCTCTGTGCTATCGGTAAGCATTCCTCAAAACCCTACTTAAAAATATTGAAGCGCTTTCGATCTACATCAAATTTGTGAATCGTTAGTAATCGCTAGTAACCCAGCCTGCGGATATCCCACATTCATCTCAATGAGGAATTGCCACACATAAAGGCATTAAATTATCTTCTCTATTTCCTTTTACATTTTACAAATCGCTCCAAGTGCCCACACAACCATAAACCTTCTGAGTATATCCAGAAATGGTCCGAATGTCTTTTGAGCATGCCCACAAGGTATCCAGAGGACCATACTTTCGTGAACGTCGTATTTTGAACATCGATAAGATAATTTTCTGAAAACATTGCACTGGTGATATCCATAGAAGCTACTTGGTATGAGGTTTTACATTGATGACCAGAATCATGCCCAGTTGGCACTCTGACATAAAGGGTGGGTGTGCTTCCCGTGATCTTTCAGAGTCAACACATTTGTATTCATTCACTGTAGTACGGGACTGCTTTTTGTAAAAGGTAGAATGCGCATAAGAAATTTTTATTTGTACTTTTCACGAAAATGGCTTGGGACTAGCGCATCCTGGGCCGACTTCGCAGACTACTGTTCCGACATTTAGGGCTGTCTGAGGAAAACAACAACAGCAACAACACCTAGACAGCATATTCGGCGCCCGGATTCGAACCCGAGTCACCACCTGGTCTTGTCCCTGACACAATCTCCTGTGGACATCGAGGTTTAGATGTCGTGAGGAGGTCCTATCACGGACAGAAAAGAGACCTGGAGAGGAGAAACGCGCAAATGTGTGGAACTGAGGAATCTTAACTTCCGATTATCTACTGAATGCCTCAATGCAAAGGCGGTAAGAAACACAGATGGTATATTGATGGTGAGGTATACTCCCAGTAATTCCTGGATTCAACGTTGTTTGTGTTCGTAATCGAATCAAACCTCCTTCCACACCCCCTTCATTTCGTTTCACAGACGAGCAGGGCTCTCTAATATGCAGAAGCTCGCAAGACAAGCAATATCATACACTATCTGCTTTCACTTTGGAAGGCAATGCCACTGTCTTTCTAAAGTTCTTAGTTGTCCCTAGCAGCTTTCATATAGTACTCTTTTTTAAACACAGCTCCTGTTATCCATTGTGGGAAATATTAGATACAAAAAAGGAGCGTACGGAAAATGAAACATGTGGTGGATATATGTTTATATCTACTGAAAACATTTGTGACAGCTTCATGCCATCACCTTTACCAAATACATAAAACATCTTATATTCCCTATTGAAAATTTATTCTGATGGACCATCAACCCTGATGTATTTTTTGACATTGATGGACCACCAGAGCTGATGGACCACCATGCCTGATGGTCCATCAATCCTCATGGTCCATCATGCCTGATTGCTGGCCACACATCAGGCCTGATGGTTGTCCGTGTTGACCTTGTTGCAAGCGACCCATATAAGCATGGGGAAAGCAACAGCGAATGGACGCACCACACATATTCATTAAAATTACATACCTTTATTTCCAGTTGTTACAAGTTGCTGTTTATTTGAAGTTTGCTTACAGGGCCGACGGAGATCACTCCTTTTCTCGCTCAGGTACTTGCGTACCAATGCAGACTTCTTCTTCAGCTCCTCTCGTGAAACGTTTTTCTCCTTGGTAAGGTAGGTCGCAAACGCTCCTGTAAAAGAGCAAATTTACGACCAATGTACTCTAAACTCTGTTGAATCCGTTGAACACCTCTATGCAAAAAGAGATACGACGGAAAACCCACACTTGCGAAAACTGTAAACGCTTAGTAGGGTGACTACAGCTGGTTTTTATTAGTTACGGCAATGAGAAGCAACTGACATAAACACAGGCCATCTAGGCTAACATGCTCCATGCACATAGTCATGCCTCGCTTATTGTGACACATCGGGAGTCATTACTTTTTGTCTGGATAATAGATTTCTGGATAAGCGAATCAAGCTCAGGTGAGATGTGACTCTTTCGGAACAGCACAAACACGGCTTATGCCAAGGATGGAGGCCGTTGACAGCGCTTCGGACAAACGAATCAGAACTACATAGCTTCTGGAACGCTGGTTTGCGTGTAACTAATTCCGGAAAAACAAGCCAAAAGCCAATGACAGGAGGTTCGTTCCCGGTAATGTCTTGGGATCATGGGATTTTCGGGTATCTGAATTCTGGATAAGCAAGACATGACTGTACTTCGAACAGAGACTGCCTTACTGGAACCTGGGGGTCAGTAGAAGCAACCAAGACAATGCAAAAGAGATAGGCATGGATTGGGTGGGACCGCGTTCTGGTCATGTATCTTTTTGTGGCACCTCTACACAGCCTTCTGATTCAAGGAAGTCTGCTGTCCTTCGAAAGTATGTATGTAATTGGCTAAGTGTAGATTTCATGAGGAGGATATGTGCGTAATCCAGGGTTCTGTGCACAGTTTCAATGGAATACAAATACATAATGCAAGGTACTCACCACGCACGGCTTCCACCTTCTCGGGTGTGAGTGCTGGAAACACCTCGGTTTTCCCTTCAGCCTTCGCGCGGTTACCCAAACACCCTGTAAGTGTCTTGCGCGAAAGCGTGGACGTTCCCCATATGACCACTGACAACTCCTTCACAAACCGGGACTCTTGGTGCTTGCACAGGTACGCCCATTTTTGTTTGGTATGGAGACACCATTGCCCAGGTCCGTCTACAGATAATCACCCACGTAAGCTAGATACAGTACAATGCAAACTACTGATGATGGACACATCAATATCCAGAAAGGTTTGACAGTGTAAATCAAATGTTTTATCGAAAGCAACTCAAACGGGACCAGAGAACACCTGGTTTACTTATTCGTGAGTTTTTAGCATACCAGTCAGATGAAAACAGTAAAGCTGATTTGTTTTCCCATGCAGATTAAAATCATTCGTGTGGTTAGGTTTCAAACCGTAACTGCAGTATCGTTACCCACATGTTCATTGAGGGCTTTCCTGTTGATTGGTGGCTCGTGCACATGCCACTGTCTTTAGCGCGGGTCTCTCGTACAGAACAAGTGCTACACCATTAGAAAAATGAATACAAGTGTGCAAGTGGCAACTGGAAACATGAATGGAGAAGTGCTGCAATTGCCTGAACCAGGTCAGCGAGTGCAGATAAATTGACCTATAATTGCTACATACACAACATAATTGACGTACAATTGCAAGGAAGTGATAATTTGTTGTTTTTCGAGTTATAAGTACAAAAAATGAAGTTAGGAGCTTTTTGTTTGAAATAGAGGTCATATTGGCTTATGTAGCTCAACTAATGCATATGTCAATGGTAATTTGACATGTGCATGGTATGTTTGAGTTTCTGTACCTACGCATGAATTTCTACTAAACTGTTTCAGACTTCAAGTTCACTGTCCTTATCTGCATGCACCAGCATAGATATGGAGCCAAAATAGAAGAACGCTACCATGTTGTCTGGACAGAAGCTTGTCTGCTGGACTAGCAGAGCTTGAGGCACATCCTGGGGCATTTGTTGCATATGCTGTGACACATCCACATGGACGTGCTCACTGGGTCTTTCTGAAATGTCGTTCGGTTCCGCAGGCAGGGTCGATGCTTCCGGTTGTACTGCTTCCACGGCAGGAACTGTACCAGTAAATGTGCAAGATTTAGGTGCTTTCATTACTACGTTTGGTACATTGCATGGAGTATGATGCAACCATTCTGCTCACTCATTGTCTGAGGAATACTGTTGCCCTGAAGCAGCTCTGTATCTGAGGAACTGCAGGAATACCGTTGCTGTTGCGTGCCAGATGGACCTACCACGGCTAAAGCGTAAGAAATAGAGCGTTATCAGGATCCCAGGTTTCGGTGGTCCGAAAAAAAAAGGCAGGGGGGAAATGCGGAAAGATTCAAGCCGGAAAAGGGCAGGACTTTTTATATACAAGGTGTTTCACGAAAATCGCCTGGCTGAATAATTCGTTAACAGGTGGCGCCATCGAAGAAATTTCTTTTTGGTAAAGATCCTTGGGACATCGGCTATGAACTGAGTAGTGAGCGGCTCATTTGCATACGATCAACTAATTAGGTAAACATCCTAACTTTTAAATTTACTTCACACGCTTACGGAACCTCTGTTTTACGCATCAGGACCTTAAGCGAAAATTATTGCAAAAAAAAAAAACGCGTTGACACTTAGTGATTTTTCCGAGTAATTAATTGGTTTCGGCTTACATATTTCTTGCACGGAACAGTGCACCAATGCGCTCTTTGGATCAGCTATCCGGCTGTCAATTTCGTGTTCATCCGCCTGGTTCACGCACGGGGGCGACGGGGGATTAACGGCCGCGGAGGCTAACGGAACAGCCGCAAGAGACGCTTTAATATTCCTTATCAAAGCGACTGGTAGATAGCGTTGGCGGTTCTGTCTTCCCGTAGGTGAGATAGCATGCTCTTATCAAGAATGATGACGAATGAGCTGCGAGCGCTGTGAACTAGTGGGGTACATTCTTAAAAATCGAATATACCAGGTAGCACCAGGGATTTTCCTACACCGCCCCTAGGGGGGGTGTACACCCTCCCTGCATTTTTGCAACACCCCCCACTGAAATTCATCAGGTGACCCCACCACCAACCACCAGCTCGGCCACCAACACGTTCTGGTAGTGAGACCGGCGCAGAGAATTACATCCTGTACTGTCAAACTTGGGCTGTAGGACCACAGTCATGCTGATGATCGAACCATGCATTTGTCCAAAATCATTTGAAAGTGACTGTTCAATGCATATATTCCGCGCATACACGAGCAAAAATGCGTGCGGGCACGCAAACTCAATGTGGATCATCAAGAACCACTGGCGCCCAACTCAATCAAGCGAGTATTCTGTTTTTTCGTCTAAGGTTTTCACTGTTGTTTGCTAGGTATTCATTGAGCTTCGTGAAACAAGGTGCTAGTCTTTTTTGTTTGTCACTCGTGTGATTATGCATCTTAATGTTGAAATGCTGTTCATAATGAATCTGTATTCTAATGTAGTGTGTTCTAACGTAATAACATGTACAAATAAAACGGGAAAGCTGTGCAGATATGTCACCATTGTGCCACGATTCTTTCCGTGTCTAAGAAAAATTCCGTAAGTGGAACCTTCACCAAGCATCCCCCCCCCCCCCAGCGATGAATTTCTGGGGAAATCACTGGGTAGCACGCTTCTCGCCTACAATCATCCCGAATGGCAACGTTCTTGCCCAATTTGTTGAAAACGAGAGGCGGAGCCTGTAGAGGGGAGAAGGAACACCAAGGCGTCTCCTGCGGTCTTGCGGCTGTTCCTAATCTTCCGTCACCCCCGTGCGTGAACCAGGCGGGTGAACACGAAATTCACAGCCGGATAGCTGATCCAAAGAGTTCATTGGTACACTGCTGCGCGCAAGAAATGTGTAAACCAAAACCAATTAATTACTCGGAAAAATCATTAAGTGTCGACGCGGTTTTTATCTTGCAATATTTTTCTCTGAAGGTCTAGATGCGTAAAACAGAGGTTCCGTAAGCGTGCGAAGTAAAATTTAAAAGTTAGGATGTTTACTTAATTAGTTGATCATATGCAAATGAGCCGCTCACTACTCAGTTCATAGCCGATGTCCCAAGGATCTTTACCAAACAGAAGTTTCTTCCATGGAGTAACCTGTTCACGAATTATTCAGCCGGAGGATCTTCGTGAAACATCCGGTATAGTCAGTACTCGCAAAACTTGTCCTCTGATTTTTTGCACTGTGAGCTCCCAGAATGTAATACAATTGCTGCAAATCCCTGTCTCATCTCTTGATGTAGAGTTAGAGTAGCAATGACTGTTCTGGCCTCAGTGCCTAAGCTAGAGGAATGTGGCCTGGAAGCTCCAGTTATATGTTTAATGTAGCTGCATATTTTGCATTTGCATATATTTGCGACCTTGTAGGTTTACTAGATGTGGACTTGGGACACACGGTGACTTATGTATGTGCCTATGATTTATGCATACTATTGAATTGGAAAAATACCTTTTAACACAGCAGCAGTATAGCTTAGATAACATAGATATGGCTTCCAAAAATATGTGAACAGTTGACCAGTGATGTGTGGTGAATCGTCACCTGCCATAGCAGCATCACACACGTGAGCTTGGGTCACTGCGTCTGAAATAATAATAAAGCAAGATTTTTATTCAAATTTTACGCTTAGCACCAATAAAGTGGGACTCGCCATCTCCTTCAGTTGTATAAGCTTCTTGCGTCTGTTCATAGGCACCTAGAATGAAAAGAGGTACTGCTTTTATGAAGTTTTCTGCAAAAGCATCCTGAGAACTATGAAAAGAGAGTTGCACTGATACTGTAATATTGGGAGTATGTGAGTTTATGACCACGAAAGAATGGACACAAGCGAGCTGGTGATACTGATGCACAATGAAAACCTTGAGGCTAGCAATATGGTAATATTAGAGCACGAAATTAATCAGATTTTGCAGCAGGCTCCGCACCTTTATAAGCACCTTCTTGTGTGCTGTCTCACTCCTAGTGGCAAAAGCTTTGACATCGGAGCCGCATGAGTTTCGGTATTCGTGGTGCCCATTTTTTGGGAACTGTTACCCTCTTTGCTGTAAATCTTTCAATGCCGGTTCACATTAGTGCGAAGAGCATGCTTTTACATTTATATGTGACAACCATGCCACAAGCCCTTAAAAGATTTGAGAAACCACACGGATAGAACTTTGTGTCTGTCTGACGCGGGAGCACAGCGTGAAGGGGTTTTGACGGAGATGGTTGGCACCCATAAATCTACATTTTAACCAAGGTTTCATGTAATATTCAGGATTCAGTTCATAACCCCTTTAAGCAAGCATGTGGGTTTAGTTCACCATTTTTAAAAACTCACCAGGCAATAGCTTCGTACACAGTGCGTTTTGGAGTCTGATGTTAAGCCGCCTCAATTCTTGGAGCTCCCTTTCAATCCGCTGAATCTGTCGATCCTTTTCTCGTAAAGCACGCTTTTCTATTAATTCATCTTCACTGCTAACTTCCTCAAGAAGATCCAACTCAAGATGTCGCTGTGCTTCATTTATCTTCCTCTTCTTGCTGTGCTTGACAACCTTAAATATTTTAAACAGTGTATGTAAATCATAAGTGCTGCAGCGCCATAACTAGGGTGCCGTACGAACGTACGAGAAACAGTACGAACGCGAACATTATTGCATCAGAACTTCCCGTCAAGGGCAGGGAAAAACGTTTGTACACAAAAACTAAAATGTTCAGAGAACACCACACCACGCACGTAACGACATCCGAAAGTCAACCGGTGGAACGCAAAGACAACTGATACAGCGTACAGCCGTCGACACAAGAAAGAAACCAGAAGTGCAGAAGGATAGAGGCATAGAGATAGGTACAGGATATAACACACTGACTGCACAGCGCACTGCGCACCCTCTATACGGTAAATATGTCTGAGCCGGGACGAACGCAGAAGAAAACATGACAAGACGGCTAAAAGCACTAAAACGAATATAAAAACAATAAGATCAAATAAGAAAGTTCTTGATAATTATATCGAAACGTGGGGAAATATTTTATCGTCAGGCGCGTTCTCTTACGGCATTGTTTTCCGTGGCTGAAACACACAGTAAAGCGTTTTTATATTTTTTTTAATTATGTACTTCTGAGACAATGTTTTCAGTAAATCTTATGCTTCTTCGCCCGTAACAGGAAACAAACCGCGTGCAATAATAACTTATCAAAAGAGACCTGGAATAATCATGCATTTCTTAAAGGGACTATGAAACGATTTTTTTCTTCGTTTCGTTCGAAAGAAGACATTTTTCTGAGTCTAGAACCGAAATTTTACCTTCGTCGCGCGAGCGGATTTCTCGGGAGCGAATTTAAACGGAGCGGCGAAGGGAGGACAGCTGGCGCCGCGCCGTAGCGAGCTGCCAAGCGGAGACACAACGGGCAACTTGACGCGACCACGGCCGGCTCAGCAACACGTCATCGTGACGTGATGCCGAGCCGAGGAATCCCACCAGGAGCATGCGCCGTAGGATCCCGTGTATGCGGGAGTGGAAATCTCCATGACAGCAGCTTTCGCGCGATCGGCACATTTCGGCAGTGGCGGCAGCCACAGCGTGAGCTCGCGGCATTACTTGCCATTGTGCAACACCGGTGACGTAACGGGGAACCGAAGTGCGGTCCGTACAGTTACACCATCGACAGGGAAATATGCGCAGCAGTGACTCGGACGTTGAGTGCGTGGAGGTGAATTGGGACCCTGATCAGTTGAATATTGTTGAAGATGGCAGTTTCAACGATCGCAGCCCAGCTGGGGATGCAGATGTCTTTGAAGAAAGTGATCAACCACTCTTCAATAATGAAGGAGCATCCGAATTTGATTTTGACTGTGACATTCACTCATTCATGGCAACACACAGTGAGACTACTCTACCTGGAAGTACTGTAACAAAGGCCCAAGCCATTCTTCTGATTCTTGCATATGTTGTGACAGCAGGGCTTTCATGGTGTCAAGCAGATGGCCTCCTCAAACTGATCAATGCATTGTTGGGTGACAAAGTGCTGCCAAACTCACAGTACATGTTGCGAAAAATCTGGCATTCAGCCAAATCTGAAGTAGTTGAATATCATTACTATTGTGCCGACTGCCAGAACTACATGGGAAAATCGAAGAAACCGAAAGGTGGTGAAGAACGGAAGTGCACAATATATGACAAGGTGTACAGACAAGAGATATGGTTGAAGATGGCAATTTCTTTCTTCTGCTCAACTTGAAGTCCCAAATTGAGCTGCTAGCAAATAGATTAGGGAACATACTCACCGAAAACCTAGAGAAGATACAAACATCAGCATCAACCTTCCTTTCCGACATCACAGATGGTGCTCTGTACAGAAATGTACGACGGGATCTGGGATGTGCGCCCTATGATTTAACCATCACCTTTAACTCCGACGGTGCGTCAGTGTTCAAATCAAGCACGTCATCGCTCTGGCCAGTTCATTTCCAGTTGAATGAGCTTCCTGTACTTCCGCGATGGCAGAATGTCTCTCTAGCTGGACTCTGGTGTCCGAACGGTCATCCAAATATGCTGTTGTTCATGAAAGCCTTTGTTGACACACTCGATAACATTGGACAAGTATCCTGGATAAAGAGCAACGGTGAACCTGTCTCTTCAAACGTTTATGCAGTATGTGGTGTTGTGGATTCACCAGCAAGAGCGGCGCTGCTCAACATGAAACAGTTTAATGGTTTCTTTGGTTGCCCATTGTGCTACCATCCTGGCACATACGAATAAGGTGCGCCACGCACAGAGTTCTTTGGCTTTTCATTTTCTTTAATTTGAAAGTGTTAAAGTGTTCGACGTAGCAGACAAAGCATTTGTGATCATTGTAATTTCAGATTTTAGTACTATAACCAAGAGCTTATGCATCTCTTAACCACGCTAAACACAACCGATGCGCATCTCACACAATGAAGCGAAATTTGTTGTCACCGCATGTGAGTTGTTTACCTTACCCTCTCCCATGGGACCTTCTCATGGGATGCACCTTTAAAAAAAAGAAAAAAATCTGTGCCATTCCACGGTTCCACGCCAAATGATCCACTGGCCCTGCTCGACCCCAACAGTTCCTTTCTGAAAAAAAATACCGTAGGAACTCTGTCCTACCAATACGCATTCCCCAAAGATTTACTGAACAATATTGAACCACTCCTAAGTTACGAGGGCTCAAAATTTATGCAAAAGATGAAAATCATATACTGAAGGAAGAAACCGAGAGGATGGGTTTCTTCACATGGACAAGTTTATGACAGAACGACGTCACGGCACTGTGCCCAAAGTTGTTTATTTGGCACCTTTTTATCTTTAGTACCAGAAGGAGACCCTTATTCCACAACTATTTCCTGTTAGTTTGCAATTCTTTAATGTACCTTGCATTCAAGGAGGAATACCAGAACAATCTGTGGTAACTTTACCGCACCCCATACAACATGTTGGTACGTTTTGAAGCTTTACCTGCGCAGCAGATTTTGCTACATTGAACATGACAGTTCTGTCAAAGATGATTATTTTCAGGGCTGTTTTCAAAAATGTAGTGGTGGATGGAGAAATGTGAGACATATTGAAAATGATAGAGAAATCCTCAGTAATATAGTACTCTTCATGGTATGTAAGCACAATGCATGGTGTGTGATGGGGCAATACTACGCTTCGCGATCCCACTTATTTCCTTATTTCGAGTGTCCGAGATATTTCGGGAGAAATCGCTGTGCTCCTGGGCAAAAAAACAGGCTTTTGTGGCCACACTGCTTCACTTGCGAAAACAGCCGTGGAAACAAAAGGATCGACAAAACTATCATGCTTAAAATTTAACCTAGGAAAATTTGCTGCCTCGACAAGTTTGGAAAAGGTACCGATAACTTGTATGAAGTGTGTTAAGTAAGCACAAAATTTCCCGTTCTTCCTCCTTGAACACAAGGTACCTTAAAAGAATTAGATATGCAAGAAATAGTGCCACAACATATGCCTGCCTCTGTGCTTAAAAATTAAAAGTGGGCAAGCAAAATCGCCACTGGCACTTTCCTGCGGTCTCGTTTTGTCATTCTGTGCCGCAAAGCCCTGTCCATATGAAGAAGACTGCCAGCTTGGCTTTTCATTCGTAGTGTGGTCTTCACCCTTGTAGAAATACATTTTTAGACTTTGTAACTAGTGAGCAGTTCAGTATTTTTTAGTAAAATTTCAGCATATGCTGTTGATAGGAAGGAGTATCCATGGTATTTCTTTTCTTCGGAAAAGAAATGAGGGGAACGAGCAGGACCATTGGGCGTGGCACGACCCTTCTTGTATATAATATGCTTGTAGCAGAGTGTGCTTCCTGTGAGTACATGATTCTAGAATTACAACATAGTTGATCCCACTAATGTTTTGTGCCGCTGTCAGTTGTCTAAATGCAATAGAAATTTCCTTTTACAGGTAGCTTGAGTTGAGGTACCCTTTTCGTCCAAATACACAGCAGCGACAACACCACGAAGTCTTAAGGGACATGAAAAAAGCAACGAGAACAAGACAAATTGTCAAAGGAAGTGAAGGGTGTGAGCCCAATCGTCAAACTAAAGGGTCTCAACATCGTCCTTGGAATATGTCCAGACTATATGCATTGCATATTAGAAGATGTTGCGAAACAGACTACAGAAGTTTGGTTTGGAGATGCCAATAGCCCTGCGTACATCGGGAGGTCAGCGGACATCATTGACATGAGACTGTGTGGAATTCAACCACCAATAACTTTCACCCGTCTTCCAAGGAGTACAAAGGACAGATCACTGTGGAAGGCAACGAAATGGAAATTTTTGACACTGTATTATTGCCTTCCTTGTATGAACGGTATCTTACCTACCAGATTCTTCATGCACTTCTCAGGTCTCAGCCAAGCGCTGTTTGTTCTTCTAAAGCACACGGTTTCAGAAGAAGATGTGACGTGTGCAGAAAGGCTGCTGACTGAATTCTGCTTGAAAGTGGAAGAACTTTATGGGACTGTTGCGTGCACCTTTAACGTCCATCAGCTGCTGCACTTGCCACCGACAGTTCGGAACTTTGGTCCTCTTTGAACAACATCAATGTTCCCTTTTGAAGGAGCAAACGGCACTCTCCTCAAAAAAGTGACAGCTGCAAAAGCAGTCCCACTTCAAGCAGCTGAACGTTGTGTAATGTTACAACAACTAGACAGGCTCCAGTCGTTTGTACAGCTTCCCGTTGTTCTGCAGACTGTCTATGACCAGTTACGATCAAGGCAAGAGCAAGCATCAAAAAACAGTGTTCTAGGTGCACCACAGCTGACAAGTAGCTTGGATAACTTCATCGAATCTGTGTTTGTTCGAGACATGGGCTACGTCCCAAGGGTTGAGCTGTATTTACGTGCTGTCTGCAACAGCGTAACTGTACACAGCGCAGAATACACAAGACCGCAGAAAACATGCTCCCGATTTGTCAAAACGACCAGTGGCAAGTACTGTGAAATTCACAGCATATACAAGTGTGTACAGAGTGGAAACATAATACTGGTGTGCAAGGAGGTCATAGTCTCCTCATGTGATATCGGCAAAGTACAGTACATTGTAGAATGCACAATTCCTCCCGAAGGTGAATCCCTGTTTGTTGTCACTGGACACGATGTTGACAGTGCATGTGTCTTTGTTTGTATTTCTGATGCATTGTATTTATGTGACATCCCAAATTCTTTCGAAGGGATTGACGGTTGACAATGTCTTGAATTACTGGAAGGGAAAAGGAGAAAAATAAAAGAGAAAAAGTTACGGTAGGCTGTGCTTTTTCATGCACCGGGACACAGGACAGTGTGCTCTGCATGAGGTAGTATTATCTGAGAGGACCCTTGCAGCTATTTATGCAAATCGCTCCGAGATCGAACAGTGTCAGTGAGCTGCGGAGAAACGGACTACAGCACTGAGGATAGCTTCATCACGTCGTGTGCGTTTACATGTTTATTCAGCGTTCAGTGCAGTAGGTGGAGCACTGGGGAACCAAGCAGTATTGTACCATCGCGGCAGTGATGTTCCGGTGAATATACACAAGAATTACGGCAAAGGGCCACCGGGTGCAAACAGCAGCCGACGTGTTATCCACACTAGAACGGTGATGGTGTTGCACCTATAGGTCGATCTCGCGGCGAACACATGTTATACACATGTTATAACAGATACTGCACCTCGATATCTTGTGGCCTAACAAGCTTCACCAGAAGAGGACTGGTGGACCATCAGGAGCCACGTAGGGTTGCCTGGTGTAACATCAGGCTCCACAAGAGGTCCTCTGATGACCGTCAGGCTCCATCACAGGTCATCTGGTGGAAAGTCAGGCTCCACCAGAGGTCGTCTGGTGGACCATCAACTTACATCAGATGTCGCCTGGTGGACCATCAACTTACATCAGATGTCCGCTGGTGAACCATCAACTTGCATCAGATGTCGTCTGGTGGACCATCAACTTACATCAGATTGTTCTGATGTACCATCAAGATTTCTGGTGGACCACCAGACAAATTTTTGATAGGGTTGGTTCAGGTAATGCCCATGTCAGCAATGAACGGACGAATAAGGTCCATTCTAAAAGCGATAAAGGCCCGTTTTTTCTCTTTGGATGTTGTTGATCTGTTCTATAGTTTGCCTTTGCATATCATTTCTTCGTGTGTACAGGAAGCAATATCTGTTGGGTTAGTGTCCTTTCAAAATACTGTGGGTGTATCAGATAGTGTTTTCATGGATATTCTAGAATTGTATTTAGATTCTACTGTTGTGCATGTGTCGGGTGGGGTTTTCCGACAACGGGATGGTGTGTGTATAGGATCAAAAATTGCTCCAGTACTTAGTGATTTGGTTTTGGCTAAGGTAGATAGGGATGTTTCTGAGAGCTTGGGGGGTGGGAGATTTGGGGTTGAATTTATTACTAGGTATGTTGATGACCTTTTGGTATGTGTGGGTATGGAAGGAGATGAATCGGGTATACAGGGTTTGTTCGTTGGAGAGGGTTTAGGTTTAAAGTTTACTGTGGAAAGGGAAGAAAATGGTCAAATTCAGTATTTGGATCTTCGGATTTCTTCTGATGGGAATGGAGTATGTAGGGAATATCGCCAGCGCTGTAAAAAACCTTTGACGCCCTTTGACTCCAATATATCAAAAAATTGTAAAAGCCAGAGTTGCAAAACCTTTGATAAAAAACGCTTTGGTGAGGTCGTGTGTTCATAAGGTGGGGCGGGTTGCATGTAGCAGGTGACTAGCCTTGAGGACGCTGGATATTCTAAGAATATAATCAGTGATATCGTAAATAGGTTGGTAAAGGAACCTTGTGATCCTCACGTGCGATGTGAACAGAGAGATTGGAGGGGGTTGGAGTGATCCCGTATGTTCATCAGGCCTCCCATCGCCTAAAAAAGGTAGATTGTAGGCATGGTGTTGATGTGGTTTTTAAAAGGGGTTATTGGCTCAGGTTTTTGATGGCTAGGGTTAACCGGACAAAAACTGGGGGATGTCATGTAAAACACGTAGATCATTTTGTAGCTTGCAGTGTTGGTGTTGTTTATTCAATTCCCTTGTCTTGCGGGTGCCAGTATATTGGTCAAACTAAACGTTGTGTTAATGTACGTCTGATGGAACATCGAGCTTCAAGAGGAAAGGGTTATGGTAAGCTGGCCGAACACTTAAGGACCTATTCCGGGTGTGAGCCACTGTTCAAAAAAACGAAAGTGTTGTTTAAAAGTCATAAGTTAAGGGTTCTTCTTTATAAAGAAGCTTTACGGATAAAACAGGCTGGCGATAGTTGTATTAGCGTGCCTTCTGTGTTGTTGATGGATAAAATTCAGCAGTTAATTGATAACTAACCTGAATTCCGGTTCCCAGGGGGTGGGGGGGGGGCGTTTACTTGGTGCTCCTGTTTGCGTGATAACTGATGTGACTACAGCATGATGGCCTTGGCTACCACTAGTGGTCAGTTCGGTGCAGTTAGTGTACTTAAGCGTTACCTCTGCCATTAAAGGTGTTTGTTAGTCAGTGCTTCGCCTGTGTTTCGTCTGTCCATGTCCCCTGCACTGGGGTTCGCGTTTACAATGTACCACCAAACAGCCCGGTTTTTATCGCTTTTGAATCAGGTCAACTGGATACCCGCTGGACCTCTGCAGGAGAAATGTCTCACTTCCACGGATCGACATCCGGTGGACCTGGAAGGGATCTCCAGCGCATGTCTAGGAAGGTTTCTTTTATCCGGACTAAAAATATCCGACGCTCGACATTTAGACACATGCACATACACAAGATGTCCAGTGGATCTTCTGAATTATTCTCAAAATGTTTTCTGGACATCCAGCATTAGGCAATGGGAATATCAATGGAAGGTTCATTAGACGACAGTTGAATATTTGTGGATATCGCGAAGATATCAAATATTGCGTGTAAAATATTGTCTGGATGTCTACAGGAAATGACATGGTTGCATGGGTTGTGTCATTCAATGCTATTTTTATGACTTGCCACAACTTCTTTTGATCGGCACCACATTCGGCGATACTAATAATAATAATATACTTTTTATTACAGCTTTATTAGTTTGTCCAGCCCAAGAGAAGCGCTGCTCCTTCGCAACGGTCAATAGTTTCCAGAGCGCATTACTGTATATATTTTATACCGTGCAAAGAGTGTTTGATTTGCGGAATGAGAACGACACATCTTGTTTGATCGACTTTAATAGGCCGGCAGTAACCCACGCTTTCCTATAGGGGTACTATGCCTGGTGAAAAGGGGTATTATGCCTGGTATTACACGAGTAGATTTATTGATAATAGATTGCAAAGCATCCGAGAACCGGGTAAACTTTTGTTGTGTGTTACCACAGCCAGAGAACGACCAGTCATGCAATGAAAGCAGCCGTTCGGATAGCGCAAAATCTATGAAGCATCTACTCTATAGTCAGTGACAACTTAAATCCTACAATTTGGACCGCACACTCATCCGTGGAGGGCTCCTGCGATTGGCTACCAGCCTTTGCCCGACGCATCCGCTTCGCGACGTAGTGGCGGCTCTTTCTCCCCCCAGTCCACACTTGGCCGCGCCGCACTTCATTCGCGCGCGCGGAGCGATTCGTGTGTGGGGGCGGGGTCAAGTTTATGACTTATGTTGTCACTGACTATAGAGTACAGAGTACCGCATTCCTTTTCCGCGCCGGAGCCGCCGTTCGGTGTTCGCGATTGGGCCGATCGTCTCACGTGGTTTCTCCTTCCAAGAACGCGCCATCCATGTTGAGTCCCCTCCATCCAAAACCAGTTTCCTGGGTTGCGAGCTGGTTCGACTGCGCGTTGTTCTCCACCGGAGAAGGGGGACATTGGCATCCCATTGCTAAGCGACGCAGCCCCGCCGGACCCAAGATGGCGGTCTCGCTCGCCGGCGTGGCTCAGTGTCACTACTCTGCTCCCTATTTAGTGACACTAGTCTTTCCTTCTGTGTTTTGCTGGTAATGTAGGCCAACTTGTGATCGCTGACGTCACAGGAAGCTATGCCGCTCGCTAAGTGGACCTCCTTTAGATTTGTCAGACAGTGGTCGATTGGTGTGCTTCTCTCGGAGTGAAGTACCTTGTTGAAAAGCGCATCATCTGTTCGAACCCATGATTACAATACACCTCTTCGCACAGTAATGGAATTGAATCATTGGTTAGCAAATTGATATTTAGATCACCTAGTGTGACAGCGTTATACTTCTCTCAGGAACAGTAGAACAACGTTTCAAGTTCTTGCAGGAAATGAATAGCCGGATTTTGTGGTGATCTGTACACAACAGCAACCAGCATGGAGCGCCCAGGAAATGTTAATAACTACGGTCCAAGATGGGGTAGGAGGGATGCAGGTTCAGAAATCTCTAGAAAGATGTTCTCACAAAAGGGGGATGTCTGGTCGAACTCTGTACAGTATATAATTTCTTACGCATAGAGCAACCCCACCGTGACAATTACTACACTGGGAGTCGTAAACATTTATGCTGTAGAAGGAATAGCTCAGGTCAGTCAGCCATGTTTCGAACAGAGCTACATTGTATTGCACTTGTTTTATTGCAATATTTTTTTAAGTCAACGCGGTGAGTTCATCAAAATGTTTGTTAATGCTTCGCATGTTCAAATGTATACAGCAGAAAATGCAGAATCGACAACTGTTACTAAGTCCTCTAAAAATGAAGGTATGTGTCAAATCCTTAAAGGTCAGCTCCGGAGATACCTTGACTTCTTGAAACTGTAACAATATTCTGGAAGCCCATATCGAACTGTATCTGAAACCACCCTTCATTTCCGCAAAACAGCCCCATATTTTAAATAATCGTAAATTAACCATTTCGAAACACACATGGGGGCCGCCATTTTTATGACGGCAGCTGTTCACGCGGTCTATATCCCCGACGTAAGTGATATCAGTGTTCTTCAAGACTTCCCTCCCTCTCTACGGAGCATACGGGAATGTAAACAAGCGATGGTGGCAGGGAGCGTCTTCTCCATCGACGTAAACTTCTTGATCGCATCGATTTTTTATATTTGGGATGATCTGCCAATGCCAAAACACGCTGTTGATACCATTTGTGCAGTTAGAATTCGTGCAATTATGCTGTCGCGTTCCGGCCAGCGGCAAAGTGGCTAAGAACGCAATGAACGTCACGTATATCGTCAACGGAACTGTGCTACGCCTAATACGAAACATATTTTTATCGCATTGTAGGTGTCTTTGATAAAGTAAGTCAATTCATTGCTTAATTGAAGACTTCACTCTCTTATAGTTACGGCTCATCACTGCTGCATTACTTGCGCATATCTTTCTCACTCTCGAATACCTGGTGTTTGACGTTACAGGAGCAGTAATCACATTTCTTGGCATTATACCGGGTGAACGAGTTGAGTTTGGCAACGCCATGTTATCGTATACACACTGCAGGTACGTACGTGAGAACTGGGGTTGAATGACAACCTTAGTGTAGATTCGCGATGAACGTATTTGCCGAAATTTTAGGCTGTCGAGAGAGCAAGCACCAGATACAAGAACAAGATACTTACATGAGCGCATACGTGGCTTATGAGAGCTGAACAGAAAAAGAAAGGAAGGAAAAAATAAACGAAAACAAAAATACACTGCACAGTACAAGGACACCGTGCAAGTGTAATTATCAGGAATAACTTGCACCTTATTTTGGGCTGGTCTACTAGTGCACTGCAGCCATGAGCCATCACATGAATCAACCACACAAAAAAAGAAAGAAAAGAAATGAAGATGAGTTGCTTCCATGTGTCATCTACACCAGTATTACATCTGGATCTGCATGCTGGTTTCAGGAGGCGAGTTGCTTCTTGAATCAATGCACATTTCCACACATCCCACAGACCGACAGATACTGTAATTTTACATGTAACATTGAATAGACCATAATTTTATTGGGAGTCCGCTGAAATACATCTTGTAAAAATTAAACCCTGAAAAATCAATCCTTTAACAATAAAACCCTCGAAATAAAGACGTCAAAATCAATCACGTACATATCCACGATGGAAAAATAAAGCCGTAAACATCCACTTTGTACTTTAAATCCAGCGAAATAAAACCCTCAAAGTAAAACCCTCTGTGATTGGTCGACAAGACGAGCAGCCAAGGCTCTCCGCATCCGCGTCTAATGTAGTTCCTTCCCTGAGTGTGTTCTCCCGGGGACGAGAATATCTGCCGGAAGTACTAGGCGCCAGCTCACCCGTGCTATACCCGTGCGCTTCTGCCATTTATTGTTCTTTGGCGAAAATGTCGGTTGATGGACCTGTGTGTTGATGGATGTGCTGTTCTGCTGTGCTTAGTGGACGGGGAATGAACAGGACTAACCAGAAAAGACGAAACCTCTTATTGCCTAGCCTTTTCGACGGCTATCATATTTCGATGTGCTGCGGTTGACTGCTTGTGTTGATTCGTACTGCGTGTATTTCATTGTGCTGCTCTTGAGTTCACATATATATTGGTGTATTGCTTTGTCGCTGTTAAACAGTGCCGGGTTTTAATTCCAGCAGTGATGTACATATTGGTTTACGTCGCGTCGCATCCTTTTTTACCGTCACTGCATATCTTCGCATCTCTTCGAAATTATACGTTGTCTTCATCATCCGTGTAAGGGCGATGTCTGTCGCCTGTTTATTAAGGTTATGTGAGTAGAAAACTATGGCTGGATTCTAGGTATGTGGAATGTAGTGGAGATGGCATCCCACAAACTCGTACGGATGATGTATTCTACTTGTGTATGACTTCTATATAGCACAAAGTGAAATAGAGTTGAGAAAAATTACAGTCGGACTCTCCAAACATGATGGCGATTGATGTTCTGAAGCTGGAACACATAGAATGGACAAATACATAGAAAGCCTCATCAAACTTTCATCATTAATCTCCAAAACCTCTCAAATTCCATATGCCATGACAGAGTTTGTTTTAAAAACCTTATGCATCTAGAGTGTGGAGGATTTCACCTAAGTCAGTGATTTAGAATCACCCATCTACTTGTGACGTGCTGTTTATGCCTCTGAAGAAACCATTTCGTTGAGTTTTATGAGCTGAATAATAATAATGAGGCTTTCTATGCTGCAGACTGAGTTTTTGTAACAAGAGGAAAATGCTGTTCCCAATCAATTTTGGATAAACAATTCAAAGGTGTTTCAAGGACCTTTCAAGGCTCAACCGTGGTTCTGCCAGGGGTCCAAGTGTTATCGCCATCCGTATTTCACAAAAATATAAGCTTGAGTCATCACACGGCAGAATAGGTGCATTGGGAGTGCTGCATTCAATGAAGTATCTGATACTGCACCTTTTCAGTCCTCTTCATTATCTAATACCCCTTGCCAGGGGTCCCTCTGTCATCATCTCGCAATAAAGGGGTTATTACAATGAGTGCTAATTCTTGTGTTTTCGAGCTATCGTTCACACGTCGGAGACACAGAGTATGCACTGGAGATCCGTGGGAATAAGGAGAAGATGCAAATTCAAGGTTTCAAGGAGTGTTGCAAAATTCCAGTTTTCAAAGCCTTCAAACAGTTATTTTTAGTGTAGTCAAGGGTTTCGATGACTAGTTGGAGCTACGGCATTACTTTCTTCATGGTGAAGTATTGATCAGGTAACATTATTTTCTATGACCATTTGACAGCAAGAGTGAAATGTTAGGGGTGTGCCTTCACAGCACCCCTGGAACAAGCCAAACATCCCCATGAGCAACAACCTTATTTTATTGATGATTGAAGAAGTTTGAGATATGAGGGGTGACTCAAGTTGGAAAATAAAATGTCTGGGTCTTATGTTGTTTTTTAAGTGTCTCCATGCAATGGGATTTTTAATGATTAGAGAGTTTCAATGCCAGGGGTGATGTCCTACCCCTTTGCTGGAAGTAATGTGGTGAAATTGAGTAATTAATCACCTCAGAATGAGGGCTGATGTACTACAGTGTCCAAGGAGCTTAGAAGTGCTTTTAGCACAGAGCGTTGTACTGAGTTCCATGTCATGTTTTTCTATTTTATGTACGCCTGAAGTCATATACTCATGTATTTGTGTGTTTCATTGCATTAAAGGAGACTTACGACTACTGAACAGAATAAATTACAAACTTTATTTTGTTTTCTTGGTGTTGACATTTCTGGAACTACCTTCCTGCTATAAAAGTACACCTTGAATAAAAGAGAAAAAGTCGGTAACAGCATCCTCGATGTAGTACCACATACACCAGAACGGCTTCACTGGTTGCAGATGGCAAGTTTGGCACTGCTAAAGACAGAGGAACATGTATTAAATTGAAGACATAAGGGCTTCAAGTATCCACAACATTAAGTAATAAAATCAACCTCTTTAAATTGATGTAACCGTAGGTGACATGTTTCAATATAGCAGGTGCAGTTGGCCATAACATAGGGTGTTTAATATGTGTACAGCTGTGCTTCAATACCATATTTATCTTGTTGCGGGGGTCATGTTTATTCTGTTACGTGTACTGGGAGGAGGGTTCTCCCCATTAGTCTGCAACTCTCACTAATTTTTCATGTTACTGTGTTGTCCCAGAGGCAGAGTTCATATTCATGCAATCTAATAGCTCCAGATTTCTCCAAAAGATGTTGAGTGTGTGCCCTAGTGTAGGGAATGCGACTTACTGTATATTTTTTATATATACAGGATGTCTCAGTTAAATCCCCAGGCTAAATAACGCAACGGGGAGTGCTGAAGAAAAAGTAACAGCGTCAGACAGGCTACGCCAGTCCCCACTGACCTTATCTGAGCGATATGCGCCCTTTCTCTGTTAGGATCGCACAGATGAAACACAGTTAATCACATGCTTTCCATTTTTTCTTCAGCACTCCGCATAGTGAAGTAAGCTCAATAACATGCAATTCATTGGTGCATAAGGAAGTGGAAGAGCATCCTTTTGCGTTTCACTGCGACCAGCTGCTACAAAAATTTGTAAACCGAAACCAATTATTACTGGAACAAATGACCTGCTTCGTTGGCAGATTTTTCTCTAAAAGGTGTCCACTGAAGGTCCGAAAGGGGGTAATACCCATTTTAATGCCGGCGGTGCCCTGCTTCAGAAGTTATGTTTTTCACAAAACTGATTTGAGTTTTTATTTAAATAATGAGCCCCTCGGAATCATTCACACGGTGCACGGCTTGTAGGTGGTATCGGACAGATACTTTTAAAAAAGAGAGTTCTTCGATTGGTGCACCCGTTCGCGAATTATTCACCCGGGGATTTAACTGAGACACCCTGTATATAAGAAATTGAATGAGACCAAGAACTGAGCCTTGTGGCAGTCCTGAAAGAACAGGAACAGTTGAAGATATGTGACTGTTACATGAGACTGAGAACGAAAGCTTGGAAAGAAATTGAATCGGGTCAAGCACAATTGTGTACAGAAGCTTCAGGTGAGGCACCATATCGAAAGCTTTGGGGAAATTTAAGACGATGGCATCAGTTTGATGGTTATCATCATTGTGGAAAATTCTGTGGGTGATGACATCAATGGGGTTCATGGGAGAAGAAGGGATCATTGGTAACGTAGTTTGCGAGCAACCGTTATCGGTGTTGAAGGCAGGTGAAAACATAGATTGTCAGAGATGACATCGCTTGTAACTAAGATTTTTAAGCCATAACTCTAAGGGTTTTACTCAACTCAAATGGAAAATGCTACATTACCTCTTGAATATCTAGTACTTTTGAACCTTGCCTGGCCATTTGCTTTCGTGTACATTGTATACAGTCGGGTCTGACTTATCCAGATTCCTCAGAAACCTTCCCTCTTTGCCCAAATAACAGGTTCTTATATAAGCAAATAGAGCAAGCCTTTCCAGGAAAGGCTTGTCAAAAGTATCTCATCAAGTTAGACCACCTTATATTGCTCCAGAACAAAAGCAAGAATAACATCTCTTCTGATGTGCATTACCTAAAAAAATCATGCAAAATGGCCGGCTTGAAAGTAGTATAGACATCTTTGACTCATGCCACAGAATCTCCTTCCAGCTGTTTTTGTTTGGACTAAAAGTGTGCCCTGCAGTATAAGTAAATCCAAATTGTGTACGTAGAGTGATGGAGGTAGCACCTGTGAGTTACTGCTCTGCGTGATATTGTTTCTCTCTGATTGCTAACAGTACTTATTATCAGTCATTACCAGTTATGTTGGTGCACTATATGGATAAATAATGGTGTAGCCTTTGGAATTATTTCAAGAACATTATTTACTGCATTAACAATTTCTTTTTAGATAACCAAGGTTGTGTACATACATGGTTCGTATAGAGAATTTGAGAATTCTTTCAACGGTTTTTAGGTACGTATACACATTGACTAATTGGAGCATGCCATGTCTAGTGTTGCTTCCCGTTTTGCTTAGTCTCATGATGTATGCACATCTGAAGGCTTTCACTTTTGAAGTTTGCCGAAGACAACTATATTTTGCAGTCAACGTGGAATCAGTCGCACACTTCAGCATTCTGTGCATATAGGAGACCATTTATGACGCTAGAGTCAAGTGTCACTATCACACACAAAGACAGCGTCACCAGCTTTTCGTGTACTGTAGCCCAATGTTATGCTGATGAAATGGTTGCAGTAAAAGTTGCCAAGTGGCGTTTATAAATAATGGTGATGCGGGTGACATGGTCCTCATTCAGAGTATGGCCGAGGCAAGAGGAAAAAAATGGCAGATTTGGCCTGGAGAGTATGATTTATAACACAATGTTAGAGCTATGGCACTTTAGCTAAACTGATCACTGATAATTTTTACGCAGAACTTTCGTAACAAATTTCAAGAGTTTTCAAGGATGCCTCAAAATTCAAAGCAATTTAAGGCCCTGAAATATACCATTTTTGGTTCCAGGGTTCTCACGTGTTTGAACACCCCGACATCAAGAACGGTACCACATGTACAAAAAGGCCATCAGTTTTTATTTATGTAGTTAGTTACTTATTAATATGCCCCCAAAGGCAGAGCACTACGGAGGGGAATCGTTAGTTATAATGCAAAGGAACGTTTAACCCTTTATACAAAGCTGTGGTGGTGGAAGTTGGGTGTATCACACACTCGTTGGAGGAGAGAAAGAAATGAAGAATGTGTTAGTCCTCCATTGGTGGTATCGGTACTTTGAACTGATGGTCAATGTGAGATGACACGTACAGGTTGCGAGAAGGTGATCTTTAAGATGAGGTTGTGAAAATGGCTACAGTGGAAATGAAAAAGCCAACTGATATTGTGATGTGTACTCTAACTTTGGCTTAACTGATGTTTTGAGAAGTGTAAGTAATATATATCAGAGTGCACAATAAGCATTGTTAATAATGTATCCAACCTGTCCCTTCCAGGAAAGATCGAAAGTTGCTAGTACACCTATATACTAGTTTGTGGTTACACTTCCCAGATGAATGTTGCTTATGAAATAGGAGCAGATAACGCTATGTGGACAAGATACGTGCATTTGCTTACACAAGTTCCATGCCACACTCATTACACCAGTTAGAGATTAGGGGTAAGTTAGATCGGAGCTGAAGAAACAGATTTAGCAATGTCATTAGTATAGGTTAGAAAGAGTAGCAGACCAAGGGCAGAGCACTGCTGCACTGAAGATTTTACATCTGAGTAGTTACTCATAAGCAGTGGCATTTACATACCCGGAAAACAACCACCCGGAAAGCGTTCCAACCATGCCAACCAAACCATAATCACCATATAAGACTGCACAGTTTTAAAAGTGGGATACCTTATCAAATGCTTTCCAGAAATGTAAAAAAAATGCAATCTGTGTCACAACCATAGTCAAGAAAACTACGTAAGTGATGGGTAGGGTTCCGGGTTTTCGGAGTTTATTTCTGGCCATTACCGGAGGAAGTTTTTCGGAGTTTATTGTTTTTTCAAAAAACAGAGTTTTTCGGAGTGTGTGATTTACAGCTCAATTAATATCCGAAATTCGGAGAAAACTTGACGACGAATGCACAGTGCTGTATCGAAAACGCACTGTCATATTTATTGCTTCGACACTAAAAAGACACAAGCTTAACAATACGTTTTGTGCGACACACACTGAGATGTTCCGCAATTCCAAGTGCACCCTCTCCGTGCAGTGCTCACTGTTATGTGGTAGTGCTTAAATACCACAACTTCTGCATCGCAATAGCGGGATGATGTGAAATCCTCGAAATCAGGGTAGTCGCCTTGACGTAGTCGCAGGGCAGCTTTCGCTTGCATCCATCTTGTCGTCAGCACTGCATCCAGTTGCCCATTCAAAAACACCACTCCGTATTACCTCAGTTCGATGCTTATTTTAGTGCTTAGGTCAGGGGTAGGACAAGGAAATCGGGAAACAGATGGGGGGAAAACCCGGGCGGTGAATCCTCAAGTGGTCAAGATGACAGCCGAGGAAAACATTAGGTCACAGAAACCATTATTATGTTGCGGTGGGGCCGGTATCCGAGGTCAGAACTAACCCAGGACACAAAAGAATGCCAAGGACAATAATCCGGTTATCAGGGAAACATCTGCCAAGCAGAGTTTTTCGGATTAATCCGAATTGCTAAAACACTTTACCGGAGTACGTTAAATCCGAAATCCCGGTACCCTAGTGATGGGTTAGGAATACCAGTGTGCCACACAGGAAAAGGATTTTCAAAAATCCAGCTGATAATAAAAGCAAAAGGCATGGGATTCAAGATGCTTTGCTAGTGATTAAATATAAGGTGTCTACAAAAATCTGTATGAGACACTTGTTTTGGATATTGATGTATAATTGGTAGGCACATATTTACTTCTTCTTTTGTGAGTTGAAACCACCTTACCTATTTTCCACATGACAGAGACTGCTCAAAAAGCTTAGCGACAATGATGGAAGAGCAAAATTCAGTATTTTTCAAGAGCCTTGCGTTAATATTATCAGTACCAGATGAGTATGACATTTGAAGCGATTAGATTTTCTTGACCATGCCAGACACATTAATACGTAATGGATCCATGGGCACAATTCATACCGTGTGTAAAGGAGAGGTATAGCAGTCACAGGGATTACAATGTTTCAGTGAAACAGTGGTTTACATAGTTCTCACAATAACTTGGGTGGAATCTTTTTACCACTGTACCATTGAACGACAATACTCTCTCTTCTTGACATGCTCCAAAGTGCCTTTTTTAACACTTTTAAGTATCAGCTGTAATGTTTCATGGAAGAAGGAACATTTTTCATTTTTAAACCCTCTCTTGTACCTATAGTCCTCAGCTCTGTGATAAGTAGCTCAGCAGGAAGGAGCTTTTGACAATTTGGCTGCTTGATACAGACGCTGGTTTTTATTGTGTAGCCTTCTCAGAGCTTTCTTATACCATGGCATACATATGTGTACTCTTCACAGTATGGAGCAGTATGTATTTGTTTATAAGGTACCGGAGTTTATGCATGAATATATTCGTTTTGTTGGATTGAGCATTTTTTAAAAATAATTTAAAGACATGAGCGCAACTTTGAAGCGATTGGGAACAACTGAGTTGTAATTGCCTCTCGCATGATCATTGATATATATTTTGTGTGGTATGCTTTGTGATTTTGTGATATTGTAGAACGTGAAGGTAGGTCTTAGGTAGGTCCGTAGCTCCTCAAACCTGAAGAAGTGCAGCCTACTGCACGAAAGTCTTGTTTTTCGCAAATTAAACTGTTTAATACTCTCAACCGTTTTCTCTTTACTTGTGATTTTGTAATACCAAAAATTCACTGTGAAATAAATTCTGGCATGATCGCTTTGACCATCCAAGGAAATAAGTGATGTGACAAGATCAGGATGCGTTGTCAGTACCTTCTGTAGCCCTTTTAGGCATATAATGGTGCTCTGTCAGCATGCAAACAACTTGTCGGTCAGCACTTTTTTTTTTCTTGGGAAATTCTACCAATGCGTTCAAAGTTTGAATTAAGGGAAGGTGCACTTTGAATGATCCAGCTAGCTTCTTAATATATGAAGAACGTAGCCGTTTGAACAAAATTCCATATTTGTTTGAATTAACGGAAGATTTGAATTATCAGGGTTTGAATTAAAAAATATATACTGTACAGTCAGACCCTGTTTTTCTGGGCTTCACTTACGCGGATCCCGCGCTATCCAGACAAAAATCATGGGGACAGATTTCAGTCCTTGCATTTTAGCTTAATTTATCTGGGCTTCAGCTTCCAGATCTGGACAAGAATTTTCAGGACCCTTGAACAAATGAGTATGGGCAGTTTTATATGCATTATGAAATAAGTGCGGACCTCGCAGACAGCTCAAGATATCATATTTCACTTATCTGGATACCCCACTACTTGGACATTTTTGCTGGGAACGGCGAAGTCCGAATAAACGGGGGTCGACTATACAAGGTGGCACTAGAGACAAATGTTTGAATAGCTGAATCCCCCAAAAGAAAAAGCGGCATACCCGGATGACAAACAGTGACAATGTTGCGAGGTTCACACAGAGTAAGTCATAAACAAATGTTGAAGGATAAGATCAGGAGAGATAACAAACACTAAATATTATTCTACGGTAAGTAGTGCTATCCTAGTAACACCCACACAATGTTAAGTACACTGTTAATATCAATCAGACACACTGACATGAGTTCATCTCAGATGAAACTGCCACGAGCCACTGTTGAAGAAACGCGCATTATCAGGTTATCCTGCTGAGACCAACCTTCATACTCATCTAAGAGTACCTGAAAGGGCAATGTTATCATGTGTCATACTGGCTGCCATCTCTCGCAGCATGAAAAGCAACTATTGACAATTGTTTTTGTTGTACGTTGTCAGGATGGTTACTGGCATTTGATAGATTGTTTTCAAACGATTGCTGGTTCTGGTTCACCTCATTGTCCAGTTGCATGAGGGCGGTTGTGTGATGGCTTGTGGTGTGGGCATCGAGCTTGTACAGTAATTGTAATACTTCATCGGGTTGCTTGTTTTGGGGTTGACCTGCACTTTGGTTCAAGGTGCCCTATTCTCCTCAATCTAATCTACCTCGATGAGTAAGTACTTCGTATGCCATTAGTTGTTATGTGAAGAAAACGTGAAGAAAAGAGACGAATGTCACACGCTCTCAACCAACAGTCAATCACTTGATTTGTATCGCCAGTTGTGTTGGACCAACATTGTGTGTTCTGACCAAAAGTGGAAGGCTTTATCGTGACAGAAATCTGAATGTGACTGTGTGGCCGTGAAGGAAACTGTTTATGAGTTATCAACTTGCTCAATCTCCAAGTAATATACTGTGCATGCATTTAGGATAGACGTCCCTAGAAATGGGCGGAGCTTGTCCAGGTTGCTCCACCCAACAGTTAAAGTAGTCAAGGTCGATCACATATGATGAGAATAGGGCCCGTATTACTTCGAGAATCACGGTATAATAAAAGCTGCTTGGAAACACACAAGAGTTTCATGTACACTTTTGGGCTTGATAAGATGTAGAAGGTGCAGTCATCACTATGTATACCAGAAAATGCACTGACCTGACTAACAAGAACAGCGTGTTTAGGGATTATTGCACTGTGAGGTTAACCGAGCTCACTGGAGATGGTGCTGTAGGGCAAGGTTTTTGCACAGGGCCAAGATGCGGTCACCCCAAGTTATCCAATCCGAAAACTTGGTCGTGTCACACGCATTACTGGCAGCAAAAAGTGATAATCACTGATGAAATCTCGCAGGAGAGGTAAGTCGCAGACAGTCTTGCATATGTCTTGTGTTTTCTGCTACCAACAGGATCTGAATAACAAGAACAATATGTTTTGTAATCATTGTGGCACTACAAAGTCTGCTGAGCAGTTGATCTCTCCAAGGAAGATATAGTCCTAAAATATCCTAGCGATCAAGAAGGAAGTTAAAGGATGTGCCAATAAAGGAGAGGGATGTGGTTTTTCCTGGATTTAACATTGGCTTGTCTATGAATAAAGTTCACTTTTAGGATTGCCTTGTCCTATTTTATCTATACATCAATATACACTATACATACATCACTTTTACAGTGTTACAATAAGTAGACTAAGCAAAATACACCTCACAGCCTTCTTTGTAATGCTAACAAGTTTAAGGCAACATCCTTATAATGGCTATATGGAAATGAAGTGCTTAATTCATTGCTTCTTTGGGGGCCTCTTTGTTGGTTATCATGAACAGCATGCCTGTATTGGCAATCCTGTTGTCGCACACTTCCTCACCCTTTGTATCTTGTGTATTCCTCACCTTTTGTATTCAGGAACATTCTATTGTTAGAATAAACCACGCTATGCCTTAATGGAACCTACAGTGCAGCTCACACATCCAGGACAGGCACCAATATCCTTTGAGACCACCCTTGTGGAACAGATCCAATGCAGTGGCGGATCTAGAGGGGGTGGGGAATTCACGATGTCTTGACCCCCCCTCAATTTCTCTCCCTTCAAAGTGTTTAATTGACCTAGATATGCATTCACCATGATGGCCAAGCCTGTACCTCCCTCTATAAAATATCCTAGGTTTGCCCCTGATCCCATGGAACATTCATGATGTGTAACAATGTAGTGTGAACCATCAGACAGAAGGAATACAACAAACAAAGAAATGCACGCAGAGTAAAAGAATATATGGAAGACGCATTATAGTAGCAGTTGCTGATTTTTGAGATATTCTATGTTTTGTACAAAAATTTCCATCTGTATATCCCCACAGCTTACTGAATAGAATAACACAAAGACTGTCACCTGTCCGTTTTGGTTCATGTACAAAGGAAGCATCCTGATGCACGTTCGTGCACGTGTATTCGTTGTTACGCGCACTTCTATGCACGAAACCCCTTCGTTCACTGATGGGTACATGAATCTGTATATATGACCTCATCAGTATGCTTTTAGCCTTCAGAGACCTCACGTGGATGACTGATGGGTGTACCATCCCAAATACCACCGACTCGTTCCCGGAAAAAGAGAGAAAGAAACAGGTTTTTGTTACGGTACCCAAACCACTCTAACCCCGCAGATGCCATCAGCATACACACAGAGGGGAGGCGCTAGATCCTGAGGGGCACACACAGATACACACACATCAAAACGTTAAATACCCATACGGCCACGATGAAATTATGTATCTTCACTGCGATCTTGACTGTCAGGTTCAGTTATGAATGCACCATCCGCAATTTTGCTTCTGACGGTTTAGAATTACTGCAAATCACATAACTCCACGATATTCGCCTCAAATAACAAATAACCTATGAGAAACAGCTGATCTCAATGTTTCCATTCTGCACTCTGAGAAAAGGCCGGCTCGTTTGATCACTTTTTTTGGGCCCAGTTTAGAGGGCGCCAGTTATGATTCCATTTGACGTAACCCCTCCACATGCTCCTCCGTGGATGCAACGCAGCGAAACACCCTAGTTCACGTATAGCGACCTGATCTCGCTGCCTGGAGACGCTGAGCAATCTAAACCCAGTAAGTTTTCATCTTGTTCAACTAAAATCGCGCCTTATAATTACGTAAATTAAAGTACGTAAATTCGGTTTACAGTACGTTTTTAGCTAAGTGACCTGAAATCCGCAATGGCTTTCGGTTTCGCTTTAGGTTGTTCCCTGATTTGTCCTGTGCAGTATGATCAGTCCGGTAAGCAGTCGGTAGCGGTAAGCGGTAAGCGGTCGTAGTAGATTGGCCCAGCTGTGATACAGTCACGAAAAATAAATAATAAATAAGAAAAAAATCGCTTTGACGTTACCCAGTTTTTCACATTCGATGAACGGTATCTTGACACTTCTTACGTTCTACTACATTTTACCAGCTGATCTTTATTTTCCAATTTGTTGTCAGGAAAAGAAAAGAAGGGAAGTAGGTTTCCTACGTGTCGTCTTTTAGTGCTTGGACATTTCTTTGCAGAATTAAATGATATACGCAGTGAACAGCGCAGTGAACAGCTCTTTGTATCCCCATCTGAGTGGCGCCCTGTCAAATATCGCCCACGGTTTCGTTGCAGACTGGGAGGCTCCCGGGTTCTAATCCCGATGCCGGCTGTGCTGTTCGTGTCCGGGCCTTTTCTTGGAGGTTCCACAGATTCTTTCAAACATGTCGAAACAGTTCCAGAAGTCAGCCCAGTACGCACATTCCCCTAGGACGTCAACCACCCAGTACCGTAATTTCGCGCGTATATTAGCCGCGGCTTATGCGCGACTTTTTTATTTTTTTTTATTTCACAGGCGCTCTGCGTCTTATCCACCGGTGCGGCTTATCTGATGTCTATTTTCCCCTGGTATATTTTCCCCATACGCTGGTTTTAACGAAAGGGTCGACAGTGTCTCTGGAACAGCACCGCCCTGCCAATGCATAAACAATGCGCAACCGAGGCGCGTCCACAATCGAGTAGACTGATATTCCTGCCTCCTCTCAAGCAGCTTTAACGAAAGCGGTGACAGTGATTAATATCTTCGGGAAGGCCCTCGATCCATGAGAAACATACACCAAGGGCGCAATCCGATCTTCGTAGAACGCTAGAACTGACCGCCTTTGTTGGACAACATGCCGACCTCGGAGTATGAACCACAGCGTTTATAGCCTTCCCTATGGTCTCCTTTGTCCGACAAATAAGTCGTGTCGTATTGCCCGCGGCTTATCTGCCCCAAATTTTTCAAAACGTTCCTAAAAACGGGTCCTGCTGCTTATATGCGGTGCGGCTTATACGCGTGAAATTACTGTACTTTCACCATCACCACCACCGCAGCCGCAGCGTGAAGACAACTGCGTCGTCGACTACGAATTTCCGCTATCTTAACGCCCACACGCACTGGGGGGGGAGGACGCCTCACCCCCCACCCCCCTCCGTGACACGCTCCGTTGCACATGCCTTAAAATACGTAAATGCTTTCGAACCTAACAAAATCTTTACATCCTAATAGAGGCACGCATTCTTTACGCAGTGAAATGCAAGACAAATTAAAAAAAAAACGCGTGAACTGACAACCGCAAACGGATTAAGTCAGAGCACTACATGTTGAAACCGAAACTAAAACTTGATACGTCAGGCCGTGTGCGCTCTAAAGCGTGTCCCCCTATTTTACAATAATAAAATAATAATCAACGCTCAGATAAATACCGTTGATCCCATGATATTCAGACAAGTAGAATTGTTCATACAATTTTATGACACCTTAGGTGCTATTTCGTTTCGTATTTTTCTTTCTTTTTTGTGGGGGTCGTTGAGTATTGACTGGTTTCCTTTGCTGATTTGGGTATTGCACTTTTACAAGATTCAGACACCCAACAAACGGAACAACCATGAAAGAAACGTACCCAGATAGCTGAACACACACGCAAAAAATAAAAAAGAATAGATGGTAAAAGCAACCGAACGGGAGTTCTGTATTCGCTACTGGTTACTGCAATGGGAATTTGCATTGACTCGGTTTAATGCCACGAAGGCTGTTCCAGGAGGTGGTGGACAGCCAGACCACTTTTTTGAAACCTCTCCACTCTTAGAAATAACCTTCACTACAAAGCATGCTCCTAGCCATCAATCATCTCGAGTGAGGTCGTTCTCTCCCTTGGTATGCTGAAAATGGGAAGCGTACGTCTTTTTTATGACAATTAAGAACTGTGTAAGTGTCACAAAAAAAAAGGCGCATGTCTCCTCTTTTCAACAACAGAAGGCAGAAAATGTCGTGCGGGATGGTGGTTGGCTGGGAGCATGCCACGCTGTGAAGCTCTGTTTTACCCGGGTTCAAATCCCGGTGCCAGCTGTGCTGTCTGTGGTTTTTCCTGGGTTTTCCGCAGACGCTTTCAGACATATGTCGGCATATGTCGGCACAGTTCCCTTAGACGTCGGCCCAGGACGCACATTCCCCCAGGGCGTCAGTCGTTACGTTGCCCACATATGTGAGGCCGACAAGGGCAAGCCCTTTCACCATCACCACCATCTGGTTTTAAAGGAGTGCAAAGGGCCATCAAAAGAAAAAAAAAAAAGAGGAAACAAATTTAGGTTAAGACATCTGATGAAAGTGTGTGTCATTTTACCAGATAGCGCGAATGGTTTTGATGTGTGCAATTCGTTTCCCTTTTGTTTTCCCTCAAATAAACAGGGCGTTCACCCGGGTATAACGAGGAGGAGGAGGTGGTGCTACGTCACCGATGATGTTAAAGAGAGAACTAGTTCTGGTACGCCGGTCAGTGGTGATGTGCGCCTTGTCCCTTTGCCGCCGTAAACCAGTTCTGCCGGTTCTCCCGGAGAATTGGGGATTAGAAGGAGCGGCCGAATAATGACCGAGCTTGATCTTTCAGAACGCCGAATAGCCGTGTAGCAGACGCCAGCGGAGTAGCAGACATTTCTCTGGACCAATCAGCGAGCGTGATCGTTGTAGCGTCAGCGCGGGGTTCCAGGCAGATCATAGGCTGGTGCTGCTCTCCACCGCCGTTGCGCACGGTCACATTTTGCGGCATAGTTTGAATTCGATTTCTGCAATAATTACACCCTGTGGTGTGAATTACTTCGCATGCTGCATCGTACTGGCAGCTTAACAGTTTTATAGGAAGAAAACAGGGTGTAAAAAATGACTTCTGTGGTATTTTTAAGTTCGACCATCAATACAAGCGACATCGTGCGGAACCGAAACCCGTGAACAGTTTTTTGCTTCACCAAGCACATAAACGCCTGCTATGCTTGCGTGAGCAGTAACTAATCAAGCTAAGAGCCTAGAAATGCGAGAAATCGTCAATTCCGACCTCACCCAGGAAACGGCAAACGAGGAACGGGGTCTCAACCAGGCGCGAATCTATAGGGGGAGGGTCCAGACCCCCCTCAATTCCAGACTTCAACATAGGGTTCAATTGACCAATCCCAGCATGCACCTGGCACTTGTCCATATAGCTGACCCCCCCCCCACCCCCACCTCGGAAAAATCCTAGGTCCGCCCCTGGTCTCAACGACGAGTTTGGGTCGACGGCCCAGGTTCGAAATCGTGAACTTTTCACATCAACAGCCACAGTTCCCCCTGACAAGCAAAATGCTTAGAGGCCATTCAGAACAATGGCCGGAGTAGCGGTCGTTATAATGTTATGTTTCGGTTTCCTACTCGCTCAAAAACAAATAAATTCCGCTGATGTTTTCCAGACACTTTCATGAGGAAAGCCGCCTAAGGCACCTGGGTCCTTTCCGAGTCTGAACTTGCACTGCCATAGTCCTGCAGACCTGTACGGGCCATATGAGTACGTTCGATACCGAAACTAACTCACTGTGATCTCTCAAGAATGATTGTAACACTGCAACGTAAAACATTTGTACATTCACACAAACAGGGTCGCTGCACTTCGGAAAATATATTTATTTCTCACTTTACTCTTCTTGCATCATTGCATCATACAAAATAAAAATTGCACGTCTTCGCTCCACCCGCACGCGCACGAGACGCAGAGACGTTTGGCGCGAAGATTCCCAGGCGGCAAGATGGATGTCCAATTCATCAAAACTCAGAAGGGAAAAGATGCCTTGCACGTGGACCGGTTATAAGTACGTCCTCCAGCGCCACAATTTAATGTATTCCACGTGGAAATGCAAGGAGTACTGGACGATCAACTGCCCAGTTGTTGCTCGGACTGTGGAAGGGCAGCTGCAAGAGATCAGTGGTAGGTTTGAATACCCAGTACCTTTAACTGCACTAGGAAAACAGCACAATATTAGGTTTCATCAGCACTAACAAAACAATTGCCAATCTGCTCAAGAGACTCTCTCATATTTATTTTTCCAAACCCTCGTGTTTGGTGACACCCCCAAATGTTTAAACCCCACGGGGACGGTTACTTCTGTTATGATGACATGCTGATAACTATATGTGTGTAATGATTACCCCCATGCATGGGGCTCTGGATAAATCAATGGATCATATTATAGCTTCCTTACGGCCTCTCCCGCACAAAATGAAGACTGCTTACAATTAACTAAATAAAGCGACAAATATACAAGCTTCAGATATGTTAGGAAACCGAAATGAAATTCAATGGTTTGTTTTACCCCATTTATTTGCGGGATGGCTTACTTCAAATTGCTAGATTACTGGAAAGTGACATTTACTTTTTTGTGACACGCTGTTTTTCTGCGTTCTCCTTGCGGACCCCAGTGGTCAGAAAACAGGTGCCCCTACGTGAAGTTCTTTCAACTGTCCCGAAACTGGTTCAGGTCTCGTGTGATTTGGCTTCATTAATCACAATCTATAACATGGGATGGCCCATCAGTCAAGAAAATAGCTAATTGCTGGTGTGCAAGGAAAGACCTATACGAACGTAAGATAAGAGTGTGTACACAGGAAACTATACAGAATGGAATACAAATCGATATGCATTGTGTACCGTATTTTCCAGTGTATGACAGACACCACTTAAAATTTGCAGAAACTAACAGTTAAGTGTGTGATGCACAGTGATAGATAACGAACATCTATTTAATACACTTTCCAGTTCTTTGCTTTTGAGCGGGAGCTAGAGTGGAACACGCCGGGTACAAGTATGGTGTATTATTTACTATCGCTATTATATTATTATCACACTTTAATGACCTACAATGTACTCCCTCTACTTTAAAGTAGGAATGTCTGCCACCTGAGTGATGATCTGGAGAACATGAGATCATGTGAAAACAGCAGGGTAGACGGGTATTCCAAAGATATCTGGGGCCCCTCAGCTGACTCATGTGCACTATGTCGCCGTCAGTGAGGAGCAATACCGGTGCAAAGGACAGCAACTATCCTTCCAGAACCGAATATGTAGTGTCCCTTTTTTCTTTGACATCTGCCTTGTCATAATCAGGTGCAGCACTGAAACTCTATGCATGCAAACTCCGGCTATAGGTCACCTGACATCTCCCAGAAAGGTTGAATTTTTGGAAAGGAACTGATATGCAGAGTGTCTTTTTCTTTGGTTCATCACAGATCTTTTATAAAAAAAGGTATGAGATTGGTAGGGATGCGGTTTTTCAAGTTGAGTTGTACGACCAGGCAGACGTCCTCTCGAAAATAGTATGTAGCTTCTAGGTGATTAATTACGTAAAATTCCCTAATTAACATATATCGATAACGTAACTCTTTAATGGTGGGACTTAGGATAAAAGTGAGCATTCAGCGTCAGAAGCAATTCTCGATGAAAGCCATTCTACCTTCTAAAAGCATAAAGTGAGCACGTGTGTTAAAATATCCATCGCCAAACATTGGTATGCAGATGAGGCAAAGATGAAACTATTCACCTGAGAAGTACATGTTCTTGGTCCCCGCAGCCTTATCAAGGCTGCAAAGTCCTGCCAGCACTTCAGCACTAGCTGAAATTGTCTCCATCGCTCCAAAGCATATGTGCCAAGGACATGCGTGGGGAAAATAGTAGTTGGTTGAAGTACACACTTGAGTGAAACGAAAACCCTTTTTCCCCAGCGCATCTGATTTATGTGCTTTTGCCTGATTCGCATAGCAATATTTGGCAATGGATATTTGAATGCACGCACTCGCTTCAGGGTTTTTAGAAGGTGGAACGATTTTCATTGAGTATTCTCTCTCACTCTGAAAGATCGCTTTTATCCTAAGTCCCCTAAATGAAGAGCTAATGAGGAAATTTTGGGTCATTAGTTATTGACTAGTTACAAGTCGGGACAAAAGTTTACGGAACACAATAACGGTGTACTTTTTCTTCAATGCAACACCCTAGCGGCCGCCGGAACCCCGTGAGTTCACTGTTTCGGAGGGCTGGAAGAGTGCACTGCTAGCGATGCACAGTGGATATTCCGGTGTCGTTTGGGTGTGCCAGGGAAGTGGAAGGTACCACTGCGTGAAGGCTAACAGTGCACCCTTCCATCCCTCCGAAACAGTGAACTCACCCGCCTCCGGCAGCAGCTGGGGTGTGGCACCGAAGGAAAAGTACGCTGCTCCGGTGTTCCATAAACTTTTGTCCCAAGCTGTACATACTGTCTTCCACAGGACATCTGCCTTGATGTGAAACCGAACCGCGGCATCTCTGCTGATGTCATAGCTTTCTATAAAAAATCTAATAAATAAAGAAAGAACACCCTGTGTAGCACACACTAGTAGAAAACACACATTGTCTCTTTGCAACTCTTTCTCTCAACGTGTATAGCATGCACGTTATACACCAGAAAATATGGTATATCTTGAGCTGAAAGTCAGTTAAACACATACCTGAACTAGAACAACACTTCTCATACCATGAATTTTTACCTTCTAGGAGATCACAACCATGCTCCTGCCGCTGCCTGTGCAACGGAAGACAGGCTGCGGGCGAGGCTGAAAGACCGAGCACAGGAGGAGCCTCACCTGCCTGCCCCTGACATTTACGAGCAGGAGCTTGTATCCCTGGACAGAGCACACGTAAGTAGTATTTCCACAGCATCACAAAAAGTGACATAAAAAATCCATGAGTCACACATCTTCTGTGATGCAAAATTCAAATACAACAGCAACAATTGCAGATACCAACACCAACAAAACGTGACCACTAGAAATACAGTAAGTACACACAGACATACCATAAAAACAATAACCACAGAACAATACCACAAATACGTTCAAATAATACTACAAAAATTACATTCATCCCCACGCAAAGACAGAATAGAGGCACAGAACAACAAAGAATGGTGAAGCAAAAAATGCTACCATGACATACAGAAATATGCAAGTGTAACTATCTTGGTCTTGTGACGTGTGCCCTTCACTTGCAGGTTGGTGATGACGTACTCCAGAGTCTGCCCTCCTACAACACCATACAGGGTATAATCTACCGTGAAAAGAGGAGGAACCAGCCACCCTTGCCACAAACTGCTGCAGATCTTCAGCTGAGTGGCCACTACAGTGAAACTGTGAACGGAAGGAGGTTTCTGCTCTTCAGTGAGGAGAACAATGGCCAATGTACGTTGTGCTTCTCCACTGAAGAGCAACTTCTTCTGCTTGCGGAGAGCCATGAGGTTTTCGTGGATGGCACATTCTTCACCTGTCCACATATTTTTGATCAAATACTGACTATTAGTGTGGACAAGGATGGCAAGCACCTTATTGTGGCTTTCTTCTTGATGCCGGGAAGGAGCCGGGACACCTACGAACGTGCGTTTCGACGGCTTTTGCAGGAAATGCAAGATCGAGACCTTGCATTATCCTTGGACCTGACGAGGAGCGACTTCGAGCAAGCGCTCATTGGTGCGTTGCAGGCTGTGTTCATGCCTGCCCGGCATAGGGGGTGCCATTTTCACTATGGACAGGCTGTATGGCGCAACGTGCAGGCTTGTGGGCTAGCAGCAACATAGCAGCAACATACACACAAAATGAAAATATACGTGTATTTGTGAGAAAGACTGTAAGCCTGGCATTTGTGCCAGTTGCTTTTGTGCGCATGGCATGGGGCCTACTCAAGGCTACTGCTCCCCAGGTGCCTGGGATGGGGGCATTTGTAGCTTATTTTCAAAATACATGTATGGACGGCCAGTACCCTCCACCGATATGGAACCAACATGGGAACCGTGGTGCGCGGACCAATAATGCGACGGAATCGTGGCACAGGTATGAACTTCCTGCCCTTTTCACATTATAGAAATGCGGACAGCAGTTAGGACAAATAAAGACAGTGCTCAATGAGAATTCTGAAAGCAGCAGCTTGAAATTAAAATTCGAGATCACCTGCATAATATTTAAAATTCCACAACACATCAGTTGTTGGTATTTACATTTCATATGACATTAATGATGTCAATTGATAAAGATTATTTGTATGCAGACATTTTTTGTACAAAATTTTTGACAAAAAATATCATGTCAAGGCCGCAAGATACTATTTTACAAAATTGCAGGGCTTGAAAAATTTCTACTGGACTTCAACACAAGAAAGTATGCAATATTATTGCAGAAAGTGGAACACACTTAAAAATGATGGTGGTGGTGGTGGTGGTGATAGGGCTTGCCGTTGTCCACTTTGTTGAAAAGGGAAGGCGTACGCCTTTTTGTGACACTTATGCTGTTCATAATTGTCAGAAAAAGGCATACTCTTCCAGTTTTCAAGAAATCAGGGCAGAGAACGATATCATTCGAGATGATGGTTGGCTAAGAGCGTGCTATGCGGTGAAGTTCATTTTTAAGAGTGAAGGACTAACACAGAATTAATAGTGTGGCTACTACTAACTTGTGGCGAAGTCCTTTTGGCCTGTCACACAGGTGCCATTGAATTTTAACGTAATACTGCTGACCATCTAATGGTGCCGCATTAGGTAACAGATTTTAATGTTCTATTAAACTATTGTGAGCATAAGAGCAATCATGCCGATAGCAATAAATGCCGTCTGATCCTCATGTCTCCCTTCACCACTAGCCAATGCCAGAGGTTCGAAAGTTTCGGAAAATGTCCCTGGCCTAGCTTTGTGGCCATGCTTTCTGTGCGAGGAATTCTAGGCATCCTCCATGTTGATTGTCTGATTTGCTGACTATTGTGTGTGCATTGCGGCACCGGCGACTTCCAATACCATAAAGTGCATGCCATAACATGCTAAGCATATGCATATTAGTGCATGCAATCACCGCAGCACAGGCAAAAGATGCAGGCCTTTTGACATGCATAAACATAAAGTAACACACAACATGAAATATAAGCAACACAATTACACACTAACATAAAATAGAAAAACAAATGAAATTGAAATTTGCAATTTAGAATGATGCTTCAATTTCGAATTGGAATTTGGAACAAAATGCGAAATCATTGTAGAATCATGCAACATGGAAGTGTAAATGAAAGCATAATAATAAACCGACCGTACATTCTTATTACCTCATGGCTGTTGAGGAAACCCCTCACCACTGCAATATCCATGGCCTAACATGCTGCGGCTTATTGCAGGAAACTCAAGAGAGTGGTGGGAAAACCCCACCCAAACATCTATACATGCTTGGAGGCGCTCCGCCGCATCGAATCGGCACAACGTGTGGGGCTCCTTCAAGCAGCAAATGGTGCCACTCAACGACAACGAAAAAAAATGGCAGAAGAAAGATGCCGCAATCCTCCGCATCGAAGAAAAACTCCAGGCAGGGGAGATTACGATGGATGCGTTCCTCAGGAAAGCCCAACGATACTGCGGGTTGTAGTTGCTTACAACAGCAACACATATTTATGTAAATAGTGCATCTGTAACCTATATAACTTTTATTAAACTTACAATCATTTTTGGTGCTATAGATAGACATAGATATGTAAATAGACCTGAGACACAGCAAAAACAAACTTAATATGGAGCACAACAATAAGCGTCGAGACTGCACAGTATAAAAATGCAAGTTCACAGAATTCTCAAATTGGAGTTTACAACATGAAATCAGAATTAGAATGATGAATTTCAGACTTAAATTTAGAATTAGAATTTAGAATGTAAGATGAGAATTTTCAAACAAGAATTTGGATTTGCAATTTGGAATTTTGAAGATGAAATCAGAATTAGAATGATAAATTTCAGACTTAAATTTAGAATTAGAATTTAGAATGCAAAATGAGAATTTTCAAATAAGAATTTGGGTTTGCAATTTTGAACAGGAAATGAGGATTAGAATGAAAGATTTCAAACTTTAATTTAGAATTGGAATTTACAATGTAAAATGAGAATCTTGAACGTTTTCGTGGATGGCACGTTTTTCACCTGCCCACATATTTCTGACCAAATACTGACTATTAGTGTAGAAAAGGATGGCAAGCCCTCAAATGTGACTTTCTTCTTGATGCCGTGAAGGAGCCTGAACCAATGTGTGTTTCAACAGCTTCTGTGGGAAATGCAAGATCCAGACCTTGCACTATCCTTGGACTGGACGGGGAGCGACTGTGAACAGGCGTTCCCTGGTGCGTTGCAGGCTGCGTTTATGCCTGCCCGGCAGCGAATTTCCGAAACGTAGGCTATTTCGCGCAGGGGAATCCCCGACTCTGGGCGCCGGGCGTTGATTGGCTGGCGCGCCCGGACGGGCAAAACCTGAAGCAGCCGAAACGGAGAGTTGGTTTGGGTGCTTTGGCGGCGGCGGCAGGCGATGCATTTATTCTGCATGGTGCGGCGGCGTATAGTCAATCGCTGGTGTGACGGTACCAGAAAGTCGTAAAAGGCATTTTTAAGTGAACTGGTGCCGCGTCTATGTGCGGGCTACGTTTGCGTATATTCCAAGGATTCACTTGAATCGCAGCAAAACTCAACCACAGCCTGCTTCGCTACGCTGTCAATGACCGACCTAAAATTGTATGTTTGTCTCCACCAGTCTCCGTACGCTGTGTTGCAAATTCTACCATGTGGATTCACTTTACTGAACGCACGTGCATGGTCGATCCATGCTGGAGAAAAAAGAAAGACATTGGGACACTTTACGACAAGACGTCACGCAATCGCTTTTTGTGCAGTTGGCAATTCTTACCAGTGGCTTCCCTTCTTCACTTTGTAATTACAATCACTGCGTGTCTCTCTCAACTGCCATGCAATTCTCCAAAGTAAGGAAGAAATAAAAGAACGAAGGCTAACATTTGTCGATGCCAGTTATGTTTCCGTTGATTTCCGGCATGTGATTGTGTATGTTTGCGTTTCATGTCGCATAATCAATCAATCTCCTCCAAGACTACGCCACAATTGCCATCTGTCAAATGTCAACATACTGAAAACATTTGGTGTGGCATGGGCCTGCGAGACAGAGGAGTCAATTGTTGCAAAAATAGAAGATTAAACAGAGCACTTCTACAAAGATGTCAGGGCGCTTGTATTGATATGGAAGTGGTTAACTCTAGGTTGATTAACTCTTGTCAAACATATCATGAATGCACCTAACAGAAAGACAATATCCCAAGCAGCGCAATATACTGAAAGTCGAGTGTAATGGGGGTGGACGGGTAGCTGGAAGGCCTTGAACATATCTGTGAAACCACAAACATTTATAAGACACATACCGTCCACCCCCATTGCACTCGACTTTCAGTACATTGTGCTGCTTGGGATGTCACGCTTTAGCTTTGTAACATACAATTTTGAAGAATTTAACATGTTCAATTTGTTGTGATAAATTAGGGAGAACGACCAATGTAGCAATCATAGTATATTCTCCCAAAATGTTTCTGCACGGGTTCAATTCTGTCAGTACTTGATTTCAAAACAGTATTCCAGGAGACAGACGTGAATTCCAAGTTTGCACGTACAACGGAATGATGATGATGATTTTTGAAGTCTGCAATTATGCATAATATTACACCAGGAATACTACAGTAACTGGCAATAAGACTGTAGCTTACATGACAATCAAATTTCAGGATTCATATACACACCCAGATCCCTTACACTGTCCACTTTTTTTGGCAGCATGTTGATTCACAGCATATTGATACTCAACAAAAGGTGACACATTGCGAGTTAGTCATTTGTACTGCTTTTTCAACATTAACGCATAACTTCTTGGCATTACACCATTCAAGTACACTGTTGATGTCGTCGCGTTAATGGACACAATCTGAAATTGTCTCGACTTGACAGAAGAGCCGAAAATCATCCACATAACATACAAGAGTTTACAGTGATGGATAGCAAAACAAAAATCATTTATGAAGAAATTAAACAGAAGGTGTCCAAGGATCAAGCCCCTTTGCCCCACCCCAGACATAGATAGGTAAGAAGGTAGGTATATGATATATACGAACTGAACCCACAGGGAGAGAATTTGTACAACATGCAATGGCCAACACAATCGAATGACTCTGAGAGATCAATGTATACTGTGTCAACCTGAGCACATTGCTAGAGAGTAGGTCCAACGGAGTTTACAAATTTACCGAACTGGGACTATCTTTCCCTTACAGAAAAATAATAAATGACAATTAGCACTGATCCAAAGACCTTACCAAAAGGCAATAAAGCAGATCTCTAGTCTGTGTAGGTCTGTAGTTGCGAATGGACGGAGACATCTCCTGTCTTGCAGACAGGAACAATAACGGCCGTTTTCCACAAATTAGGAAAAGTACACGTAGCCAAACAAAGATTCATTATAGTGGTTAATATAGGTACAACTACTAGTGCACTACCTTTGATGATAAAACCAGGAATATTTTGAAAAGCTTTCAGAAATACAACATAGTGACAATGTATCACTATGGATTCAAAAACGTCAGCCTGCTTTCAACAGAAAAGGATTACTTCTCTGTATTGAGGAGAAATAGCGTACGTACAAATAATTTACTGACCTTAAAGGTGTCTGACACGATTCACCTGTTAGTATCGGCAATAGCAAGTTAGATGTGCAACTAGTGCATTCCTTAATATATAGCAAAAAACTTTAGGGTCACTCTTCAAGTGGGATTCAACATGATTTCGATATGCAGTTTTGTCACTTATACAAGAGTGCTGCCTCGGCACACGCATCACTAAAATTTAGCACACCAGTGACGACATAGACTTGACCTGTGTTTCTGTTGTTAATGTGGTTTCTTTCTAAGCTTCTGCTTCAGTTCCAAGAGAAAACCAGTGTGGGTAGTGTGCAAGGGAGTGACAACGCTTATAATGCTATAACATGGGTCACATGGGTTAGCAAAACTCAAAGACGAGCGACCACGATGCCCAAAGCACGACACAAGCGACTAACACCGCTACATTTCTGGCACTCATGTTAGGGTGGCAACAGTCATGTGATCCAGTGCTTGCGTAGACCGAGCAATTTCCTAGCTCAAGGCTGTGTTACCAGGTGATGACCGTGCAAATTTGTCATAAGTACGTATACCACTACTGGGAGCTTGTTAGGCAACCACATGTAGCACACCGGTTCCGGTAGGCACGGCAACTTAGTGTCAGCATTACTAAAACTCACTATTATGGCTTTGCATTTTCTTGTATACTGTACAGTGGATTACTACTGTGGTTTCTGCAAGCTGTTTGTCAGAAAGGCAAATCTGTAATACTACCATGTAGAGTTCTTCAAACAGAGCCGTAGCGATGACTCTGTCTTCGAATACTAAAATTCCTTCATCTGATCTTTGCTACTGTCCTTTGTGGTATTTGTTGAGTTTGTATCTGCATGTCAGCTACACAGGATTGTGAACTGCGACAGGATTACATCAAAAGCTTTGCAATATTCGAGAAGAAAATACATCAACAAAACTGTGCGATATCTCCAGTCATGATAGACCCACGCTAACATGAACAACAAAATATGCAAAACAGGATTACGCCACAACAACATAAAACCATACTTCAAGTTTTACGCAGCAGAGAGACAAGGACAGAAGAAACCAGATAGGAAGGCTGCGTATTTCTCTACTGAGTCATCATGAAACCAGGCTTGGACAAAAACCTACTGGGAAGACATTATTTGATCTGAAATTTGATATCCTTATGTACCTTTGTTATATGTACAGATGAATGAATGAGACTGAGAGAGACTGAGAATGAGAATGAGAAAACAAGAGTGATGCTGCTTCACCTGTAGGAATCAATACTTTATTTTACACCGCATACTATACAATACAGGCTCTCTTCTGATTATGCACTCCAATTGACATAAATGCTGACATGTTCGATGCTCTCACCACCCACCTCCAGTGCCATATTTGACGGTATCAACAAAAAAAAAACATTTGATACTTTCACATAATAACAACATAGTAACGTCAGCACCACATATCAGTGATTCTCAACGTTTCTCAAACCTTGAGTTAGTGTCCAGCAAAGTAGATATTAAACGAGAGTCGCAGCATGTACACCAAGTAATTGCAACCATGTTGCTGCTATTTAAGGTTTGCCAGGGGACTCATGAAAATAGTTACGTTGCTAGTTCTGCTCTGCCCAGTTCTCCAAGTCCGTTGTTGCTCGCGAATGAATTGATTCAAGCCATGTTCATTTTCATGGGTTGCCTCAAAGAGCATAAGTCAGCTGATATAATTAAAGTGCCATATTTGATATTCTGAAGGCTATGTACTAAGCGGAGATTAGATAATAATAAAAAAAGAGAGAGATAGAGAGAGAAATGAATGTATAATGATGTGCTTGCATATCAACCTCAGCGGCTTCCTTGGCATTGGTGCGTTAACACAGCTGTGGAGGATTTTGGTAACGGGGGACACCGAAATCGGGTATGACATCACAGATGTTGTATACTGCCATCCATGTTTTCATGCCTTTTCAGAAGGTATTGTGCCTCCGGCCAAGTTCCCCAAGGAGAGAGGGGTATTTGGAGGTGCTGGGAAAATCCTTGGCAAGCCGCCTCTGTGCTATGCTATATGTAAGATGCACATCGTGTTTTCAAAACACTATATTTTCTCCAAACGTAAATGCGCAGCACACACCATCTCACGTCTTCAGCATCCAGCCATCCGAAGCCCTGATGCCAACGCATCAGTGAGTACAAGCCAGAAATACAACAGCAACACATTGAGATAGGTCCAAGTTATGAGTACACGAAAAGATAAGACACAATTCAATGGCATCAGTACTTTCAAAAGGTCTTGCCTGATCGAGCGAACTCAAATCATGATGAACTACACCAACCAAACGACACCATGGTCACGGCCGCCATATCTATCTCACACAAAAATACTCAAAAGCATTAGCGACCTCTTTTGGTAAATTTATTTTGAGAAGCTATTAAAGAATTGACGTATACATTACTTCTAATGTAAACAAATAGTTTTAATGATAGGGATTCTCTAACACTGCCAGTGCTTTACAATGTTGAGGTCACGTGCACGTACGCATTGATGACGCAGTCGTATTTCGCGCGTTTTTCGTGGAGAATCCGAAAGCAAGAGCATCTGTGCTGACGGACGCTGAATTTCCTTTCCTTCAAAGTTTGCGATTTTTGGAATTGACAAGTGCGGATAACACGACGTCTTTGGCGACACGTTCAAGAGACGCGTTCTCGGGAGCAATGTCAGCAGCGGGACGCTTCATTTGCGTAGAGGATGAGGCGTCTTCAACGCAAGAAACGAAAGTATTCCGTGCCAATCTGCTGAACGCTGATGATGTTCAGAAGTGGCTCGAAGACTACGGCAGAGAAACGTCGACCTCCTGGATTGTGAGCACCGTTAAGAGCAAATGTAAAACGTAAGTGCTTTTGTCATTCTTGAACTGAAAGTGAGAAAAGTAAAAAAAAATGTGAGTGCCTATCTCGCGGCAACACGTGGACTAGTGAAAGGTCCAGCACAGTGCGCATTGCACATTTCTAATGAGGGATTTTCCCCCCATGTTTTCGTGGTTTGTGTTGTATGTGTTTCGACCATCGTGTTTGTGTGTTCCTGTCCGTAAAGGCGATGTAGCGCCACGGATCAACAACAACAACTTTAGGAGATGATGAGATGGGGAGCTCCATGTAGGCCCGAAATATATAAAAGGGTTGCGATTTTTAACGATTGGATTTTGAAATTATCGAAAAGTGTGGATATCGTATATTTAATAAAATTATGTTGCATAGATCCGAACTCGCGCGAACTGACTCGCGCGCGGCTCCAGCTCGACACATAATTCAGGGACCCCCGAACTGTTTATCTGTGTATCCATATCGAATATCATGTACGCCCTCAAAAGAGTAGCACAGCAGTCAAGCAAGAGCGGTACGTTTTGATCAAGCGCCTGAGGCTCCCGTCCAGATGCGCATGCAACCCCGTCTAACCGCAGACCAGGCCATAAACTGAAGCACAGAGAACAACAAAACAGATATGAAGCTTCGGTCGATTCCTGAGTACGCTACGGAAAGAAACACGCGTTCTCCCTTTATTCGAGCGAGACAACAAAAATTGTTCTTCCAAACTCACTACGGATTTTGAAAAAGACGACGGCACTGAGCGAACGAAAAGTGGTTGATAATAATTAAGGGGCAGAGCTGAACTTCGTTTTATATTTGACAGGTGTCAGTTATACATTGTTGGCCATGCCAGCAAGATAAGCCCCCTCCCTCTTTTTTTGTTCATAAAGATAACGATAGCAAAAAAGAGAGAAAAGTATTATGAGACATATACACATACAAAGAGAGGGAGCAGGGCTGCATGACTGCATGTTGCTGTAACAGAGCGCATGAGCCTGTTTGGCGAAGAACACAGGGTGTGTTTGCTCATCCTAGCGATTTCTTCTTTTGCATTGTTTCTTTTGTTGCTTTCTATTTACCTATACTGTGTCTTTTCCATTCACCAGCATGGCATTCCATAAATATTGGAACTGTCAGCACCATCATAAAGGGAAGTAGCCGTCATCCTTCCGCAACACTGACTGTGGAGTGAAGATCAACATAAAGATACAAAATATAACAAGGAATACAAAGCGACATGACGCTTTCCTTCGCTGGGAGACTCCATTGCCTGCAGTGATTCGGGTCTCTGGACAGCATAATCACAGCACACAAAGTGCAGATGCACTTCGTCTCCTGCGAAGCACATCAGACGTAAAGGAGATGTTTTTTGGTTAGCAGTCGTTCTGTTATTCTGCTCATTTGCATGTTTGTGAAGATTTCACCACAGTATATAAACGTATTACCATAACTCTATCCTGGTTCTTTCAGCACATTGCCAGAAGCTGCATTTATTAAGTCCCAAACAGTAACTGAATGTACAAGAAGTTCTAAGATACCAAGTAATAAAAAAAAACAAGTAGTAAATAAATTTGCAACTACTAATGGGCAGAGTTTGAGGTAACTCGTTGCTGTAACTAAGTTCCTTTTTTTGGTAACTTGTAACTTAACTCGGTGCTTTCGCGCCGTGGTAACTTTCAGAGGAACTCGTTCCTTTTTCAGGTAACCAGAGTAACCGAGACAGGTAACAGAGTTTCCAGAGTAACTTAAGTTAAGTTCCCACTTACTTTTAACTCGCTTTTCACTCACGTCCACATATTTTCTTGCTTTCTCTCCAGTTCCTTCGTGCCATTTTTTGCCATAAAACGTGCTATTCAATCAATGACAGTATTTTATTCAGGAAGTAAGAACCGCTGCCACTGAAATGAAGCTGAACCATTGTGCGCCCACAGGGAGTAAGATGCAAAGCGTTTGAATGGACCTCTACTAGAGAAACTTCATCATGACATTGGTAGACAGACTGAAACCGAAACAAATCGGAAGAAGAGGGCTGGGTTCCACGAATAGGCACTTGTTCACTGCCTCCCACTGAAAGAGAAGCAGAACCAAGGGTCGCGTCCATTTAAGGGACCATATCGTAATCCCCTCAAGACCGTGGCTTTCAGGCGCGACGTAGTTCACCTCTAGCTTCGAGTGTAGTTCAATTCTATCAAATTTTGGCTGTCGAACACTATGAGGTCATTTCCTTACAAACAGGGAGAGGTCTATTGTTGGACATAAACGAAAACGATCTAAGTGTGTTCCACTCCTCCGCAGGCAACTCAAGGTCTAACTAAACTGCTAAAAAGCGATAAAAACCGGGCTGTTTGGTGGTACATTCTAAAAGTGCGGTGGTACATTCAACTGCTCGCGCGCGCTGCACCTGCGGAAAGCTATTTTGTGTCCGAAGTAACTTGGAAGTAACTCGTTCGTTTTTTTAAGTAACTCAGTAACTACGAGTTACATTTCAGGCTGAAGAACTTCATTATTAACTTAGTTACATTTTGCACACGGTAACTTGTAACGAGTTCTTTTTGACGGGTAACTTCTCGATCTCTGCTAATTGGGGCCCGTACGTAGAGTCGTAGCTGCACTGACCAGTGTTCTCTTGCAGTACAGCATTGATTTATTTTAGTGTGATGTTTTGCTATTATAACATTTGATACTTGTTTGTTGGCATTCATTTACTTCAATTTTTGTTGCAATCAGGTTACTTCGTTGGAGGCATGGGTGTGGCAGAGGCAAGACGGCTTCATGAAGACAAGCTTGAAGTGGAAGATAATTCCCATGAAGTTTTGGCAAATGCAGCTGTCAACCCTACACAGAGGACAGTTTACAGTTGGTACGAGCAGTGGAGGAAGGAAGCATACGGTGACGACAGGAAGCCGATTCAGAAACTCATAGAGAAGGTTCCTCTCTACGAAAAAGAAGGTAACCTTCAATTTATGGTAGGGGTGTGCGAATATTGGAGTTCTCGAATTCGAATCGAATACCAAACGCTCGAACTATTCGATTCGCGAATCGAATATCCAATATTAGATTTTTCGAATACTCGACTATTCCACGAATCTAAAAGGACACAACCCGAAAGTGGGCTTCACCTGACGGTATATGTTCGCCATTTCAGGCATCAACATTCATGTGACCAGCATTGCAGCAGATGATGGTGGGAATAATACTGAGAGCTGGGCAGTTATCATTGAAACCCCTATCATGAAGCGGACGCAAACACTGAAAGCAGCACAAGAAGTTATATTTGTGGACTCCACATCGTCCTGCGACACGACGCATAGCACTGTCACAGTGCTTCTTGTCGCTACCAATGCTGGCGCCATCCCAATTGCGGTTCTCATCCATAATTCGCAGAGCACGCAAGGCTATTCCATGGCATTCGACCTCTTGAAAAAGCACCAGGGAAACTGCTTTGGCGGTCATGAGGTAAGATTATTATCAATGACATATTGGGCATGTTAATGTTTTGTTATCAGAATTAGTTCTACTGCTGTGAAAGCATTCTACAGGAAACTCCAGTTTTTTGCAGTGCAGAGGTGTTGTGCAGTAGACTGGAATTATATAACTCATTATATATCACCCCTACGTTGACAAAAATGTAAATTTTTTGTTTGTCGTATCTCGGGCTGTCAAAACACAGCCCCTCCTTTTTCCCTTTTGACCTACCTACTCCTGTGTTGTTGCTCCTCACTAAGATATCCACTAAGTAACCCCCCCCCCCCACACACACACACAAACCCACGCATATAGCAGTTCTGTGCATGGGAGTACACACCTGGTCTCCAATCGATGCTGTCAAAAAGAATTCACTGTTAACTTTCTCACTCTTGATTTGATCTCACTCTTTCATTTTCATTTCAATTGTCATCGGTGAAACTGAGTCTTACACTCCCCAAAGATACCTATAGTAATGCTAAATGTTAAATTCCATCAAACATTCTTCATTTCACACTTCTTTTTGCTACACTTGAAACAAGGAAGATGTTGTATCCACTGTCTCAGAGAAATGTATACTGCATTGACAGGTGCCTCACGCCTTCATGACCGACAACTCGGCTTCAGAAAAGGCAGCCCTCCACATCGTATGGCCAGAAGCAACCCAGCTCCTCTGCCATTTCCATGTTGCTCAGGCAGAGTGGCGCTGGCTAACATCTGCTCGAAACAACGTCAGCCCAGGCCAACATTTCAGAAGGTTTGTTACCACCCTGTAATTCTAACATGGCCATAGGATGCTGATACGGTATCACATGAAGTCAGTATTCAGTTACAGTTTGCAGTTTGCAGTCATCTTCACTAAGCTTGTGTCGACAAGAAGTATAGTGTATTCACGATTCGTAGACCATATACAGTGAAGTGGCAGAAGTGCATGCGGCAAAATAGAGAAGTGGTAAGAAAGACAGTACACATGACAAATGTTAATACATAATTCGAGGCTTTACATCGGTCCATGGTGGTCGGGTCTGTGGATTAATTTTGCCCACCTGAGGGTTCCTTAACATGCTCCAAAAATGTCGACACGCGGCACATCACATTTAATGTCCCTCGTGGAAGTACACTCCGTAGTAGGTTGGTAAAAAGAAAGAAAAATATGGAGATGTTTGGCTCAACTCTATATTGGGCCAGCAACTAGGCTAGCGAGGTCGCACAACCAAGGATTCTATAAGGAGGAGGTAGGTCAAAGTCCTCAAGAAGGAGATATGCTGCTAGCCAGCCACCGGGTACTTTCTTGAGGTCTTGAGGGCCGTGGTGTCTGATCAAGGCTTTTTTGAGAACTTCACGACTTGCTGTGAATTGCTCACAGCCGAGCAGTGTGTGTTCAGTGTCTTCTGGCAATCCACATTGGATGCCATGTGGTGAGAGGGCTACCCCAATACAGTGTAGAAGCATTACCCTGTGCTGTGCGTTAGACACCGTAGAGGAACAAAAACCCACTTTTGAGCTGCTGCTATAAGACAGAGCTGTTTATTGTATGAGTGCCAAGTGCCCTTTGACAAAGCCCGCAAGGAAAGATAGACAAGGGTGGGAAAATGAGAACCGAAAGCCTTGAACTCGCCGTGCGGAGACACTGTGTGAAGATGAGTCAACGGCTAGGCTCGAACGCCAGGTACTTCGCACCCTCAGTAATGTGTGCGTCTTGCTACACTTATTGAAAGAGCAATATTTGACTGACTACTAAATAAGTGCAGAAGAAAGGTAAACTGAATAAAACTACCAGGGAGGAAATCCTGAGATGTTAATGTGAATAGGATTGTGTGTTGTGTGGCATATTTGTAATATATTTTTAATTTTTGCATGTCTAATTACTGTAAACATATTTTTATTCACGGTTTATTAATTTTTGCGAATCGCACATTGAGTCGTTTGCGAAGCTATTCGTGTGTATTTAATTTTGCGATTCCAGGGCTGTTTCCCTTCATGGGATAAACGTCAAGCTGTGTTCACAAGTACAATTTTTCGTGCTTTTTTAGCGGCCGCAAAATTCGCGAAAATTAATACATCACGAATAAAATCATGTTTACAATATTTAAAATTACTGAGTGGCAATTTACGGTGTTTTGCTTCATGCATTCTTTCAGATAATGTACGCTGACACCACAGATGCCTTGGAAAAGGCGAAGGAAGACCTCAACAGCCTGCCCCATGATGCGTACAGAGCATGTGTGAAGACCTTCTTGCAAGAAGAAGGGCAGTGGGTTCTGCTTTTCCGAAGGCCCATCATCACACGCGGCCACAACACGAACAACTTTGCTGAAGCCTGCATTCGTGTCCTCAAGGATATAATACTCTGCAGGGTGAAGGCGTTTAATGTTGTGGCCATGGTGGACTTTGTGTGTGTTGCCTGGGAAAGCTACTTTAAAGGGCGTCTGCTAAGACATGCACACAGTCGTGTTGCTGCAGGCCACCTCGAATATGACAAGTTGCTGAGGAGGATGCCTGAAGAGGCCTCTGCCATCTGCCTTGGAGATGGTGCATTTACTGTTCCAAGTGCGACAATTCCAGGGAAATCCTATGAAGTCTGCTCAGAAGTTGGACTGTGCTCGTGCCCAGCAGGAATTCAAGGTGCCTTCTGCAAGCACCAGGCACTTGTTCACAAGCTGCATGGTGGATTGTTTCCAAATGCACCTGTGCTTTCCCCAGAGGACCGCATGGAGCTTGCAAAGGTGGCATTAGGAGACAAATGCCCACCACTCGGATTTTTCATAGGATTTCGAAACACTGAACAGTTCGAAAGCACAAGTCCACCGTCTCAGCCTTCAGGCCTCCGTGAAGGCAACACGGCATGCTGTGATAATGACGAGTGCGGTCCCACGGCTGGCCACAGCGAACAAGAGCCCTCCACTTCAGGGCTTGCCGAGGCTTCTAGCAGGGTGAGCCCAAGGCTTCTATGAAGGTCCGCTTATCAGCATGTTGCTATTTGCAAAAAAAAAGAAAAAAAGAAGCAAACCACTACGTAGTGCTAGTTGCTAGGGCACTTTTAGAATAGAGTTATTTCACGTTTCGGAAGGTGCACGTTAGAAATGGGGTGCGTTAGATTCGAGTAAATACGGTAATGCCTGTGACATGGAATTAGTCAGTCCCATCCAGTGGTCGCAGTTTGATTCCGCTTTGCAAAGAACAGCACAAATTTAGCACTGAACATGATCAGCAGTGCATCTGAGCATTATCGGTCTATACTATGTAAGTACGCCCCATGGCGTAAATTTGTCTCGTAGGATATGTTTCTGATAACTGATAACGTTTCTGATAACGTAGGATAGGATTCTGATAACTCAAGCGAAATCTCTTGTCCCCTGAAATTTGAATTAAATAGAGCACAGCAGCTGTCTGAGCAACACGTGACAACAGTGGCTTGTCCAATTTGGTCTACCAGCAGCTGCAAGTGGGTGAAAAGTCATTGCAAATTGTAATAGCTCACTTTCTCTTCCAGGCTGGGAGCACGAGCATCCGTGACCTGATCACGGAGCTTGAGCGAGGAGACACGCTTGTTGGGCACAATGAAGCCTACTCGAGGTGCCTCAGAAAGGCTGTCCTCTGCCTGCGAATAGCGAAGACCGAAAGCCATTTCGTCGGTGCTATGTTATCCATTAGTGCAGCGCTTGGAAGTGCAACCAGGCGAAGTGGCTACATCAGAGTCCAGCCGACAGGCATTTCTAGACGGCGTGAGGGACTCACGAGAGGAGCAAAGAGGGTTCCAGCTGGGCGCCCTCCAAACCAATGTAGCGCCAAACGAGGAAGAAAACGTGTGCACAGCCTATCTGTGAGTGTACAGCAGAATGTACCCCATGCAAAATCCCACGGACAAGGCCATTAAGTTCTACTGGGGCAATCAACAAGTAATATTAAAATGACAATGTTTCACACTCAATTTTGAAACCGGAATCCAAGGACTTTTAAAAGGAGTACAGAGGGTCATCGAAAAAAAATTCAGATTAAGACATCTGATGAAAATGTGTGTCATTCTACCGAATAGTGCGAAAGGTTTGGATGTGCGCAATTTGTTTCCCAGAAAAAAACTCGCATAAACATGGCTCCGTGCATTCACCCTTAACTCGCCACTCTAGGTATAACGAGGATGAGAAGGCATGATGCCACGCCACAGATGACGTTATAAGGAGAACTTCTTCTGCTTCGCTGGTCAGTGGGGGTCAGCGCCTTGTCCCTTTGCCACCGTAAACCAGTTTTGCCAGTTCTCCCGGAGAATTGGGGATAGAAGGAGCGGCCGAATCATTACCGAGCCGGGAGCAGTGCTTTTTCAGAACCCTGAACAGCGAAGTAGCAGACTACATTTCTGCAGACCAATCAGCGAGCGTTCTCCTTACAGCATCAACACGAGGTTCCAGGCAGATCACAGGCTGGTACTGCTCTTCACCATCGTTGCACACGGCTGCTTTTTGTGGTGTATTTTAGATTCAATTTCTGCGATAATTACGACTCTGTGGTGTTAATTACTTCGCATGGTGCATCTTACTTCCTTACTTAACTGTTTTATAGGGAGAAAACAGGGTGTTAAAAATGACTTCTGTGCTACTTGAATGAACCTTTTAAAGCTTGTCTTGAAGGCAAACATGCAATCACACAGCATAAAAACAATTTGCTAAAGCATTTGTTTCCCTATTTGCTGAGCATCCTGCCACTCCCTAACTTCACCAGGCAAAAGCTGAACAAGGCTTCCAGCAACGTACAAGCTTCTAGCCCATAAAAAATTCTTCCGCTCTTGTCAAATGTGGAACCCCTATCAGTTGTACCTAACTAATACAGTAGAATCTGTTCAGAATTAAGCCCCATGATTCATAGCTTCTGATTATAGTCCCAAAACCAGAGTCTATCCATTGAAGGCTCACCGGTCACTCGAAAATCTTGCTGACCAACACATGATTCACCTGAGAGAACTGATGTTCTGAGGCTCACTTTCATCTTTCATGATTAACCGTTTGTGTTCCTTCCATACATTGTATTTCTACATTCATAGACAAGAAAAATTATATTGTAAAATGCTAAGTTACGAATCGTGTGGGGATCATTGTTTGAAAGTCGAACCAATTTTTGCCCAAAGTAGCCATTACAAGTTTTCCCCACTGTTGTCTTGTATCCATGGCTGGAATGCTCTGCATCAGGCAATAGATTCCAAGTTCAGTGCGAAGCTTCTCTAATACCCTAGTTACACTAGCTTTCTCAACCACGGTTGAGTCGACCACGGTTGAGTAGCGTCAACCGCAGTTGACCCAACCACGGTCGAAACCAGTTACACAGAGCGAATTCACCTCAGTCGAGGCTAGCGCCCCAAACGGACATCAGAGGCTACGGAACAGTAAAAAAAAGTTTACACTGAGCAAAAATAGATGTAACTCATGCAGAGATGACTTAAACAACATGTAACGTTTATTTAAAACAGTTTAAGCACTATACGAGCAGGCAGTTATGTATGACCTTATTTTTGACAACTTGTTGCAACTATGGCTTTCCGTTTTAACGGAATACGTCCGGGCGTTAGCAACATTGTAATTCAATCTGTCTTGTTTTTGTCTTTGTATGCTCGCTCCCGCCGTATTTTTGCCAATTTGTCTTCTGTTTCGTTCGTTTGCTTTCTGAGTTCCACCGTGTATTGTTTTCGTGTTGCTGTATATATCTTGTATCTATTGTGCTCCATCGCGCGTAGCGATGTCACTGAGCAAAGCTACGTCCGCGGAGATACGGGGGAGAGACAAGAACTTTTTCCTCTGTTTCGCCCAGCTGCAGTGTGAACTGAGACGAAGGCAGTGTGAGCTCAACGCTGTCCGTAACGAACTGGACCGCCAACGCCGGAAGAGAAAACGAGCGCAACAACAACTGCAAACCCTGACCACTGTTGCCTTGCGGTTGTGTAAAAGACAGAGAGAGCTTCGCAACTACCGCCGTCCAGCATCGTGGTGGGAGACAACACTCCCAGGACTTCCCGACGACTATTTTAAAAGTGACTTTCGTGTAACTCGGGCCACGTTCAACTACCTGGTTGAAGTATGCCAAAGTATGGCTAAGGCCGACACCCACTTACGGAAAGCGATACCGCTCAGAAAGAGAGTAGCCGTTGCCCTGTATAGGCTGTCGTCATCTGCGGAGGACAGGACTGTCGCGAACTTGTTCGGGGTGAGCAGGTCTTTCGTCAACATTGTCTACAGGGAGTTCTGCGCACAAATTGTCAGTAAACTGGAAGCGCAGTTTGTCAAGCTTCCAACAGACGCTGAGTTGCCACAGCACCTGCGTCGGTTCGAAGCCGTAACAGGTTTTCCTCAAGGCTTTGGAGCTCTAGATGGCTGCCATATTGAGGTGTGCCCGCCGAAGGACCAGGGCTCAGACTACTACAATTATAAGGGATGGTACAGTGTGATTTTGCTTGCCATTGCTGACCATACCTACAAGTTTTCATATGTGAATGTGGGGTCTCCTGGAAGGAACCACGATTCAGCAGTACTTCTCTTCAACACATTCACAGTGAGCTTGCAAGGTGTGGATGTGGGCCCTGTCATATTGTGTGACCAGGCTTTCCCGCTGCAGCAACACCTAATGAAGCCATATCCGGACAGGGCTACAAACACACCACAAAAGCAAGAGTTCAACGCCCGACTCTCTGGTGCAAGGCGAGTCGTGGAAAACGCATTTGGAAGGGTGAAGGCGAGGTTCAGGATTCTACACAAAGGACTTGAGTGCGATATTGACAACTGTACCACCATCATCAGAGCCTGCTGCATCCTCCACAACATCTGTGAGGACCTCAATGATGGAGTTGAGTAACATTGGATTGAAGAGTGCAGACATCTTCCAAGGGAGATGCCACAACATCACACGTCTGCTGCTACGGAAAGCGGAGCATGTGTTCGTGATGCCATTGCACAGCACCTGTACTGCATGAAGACCACAGCCTAAGGCATGCTGCAGAAGACCCTATCCTGAACGACGGGCCATCACCTATCAAAAACGGCCCTTTTCAGGGCCACCCCAAATGCCTACGTCAAAGGCTGCATCTTGCATGTAGAACAAACCCTTCAAATTTTTTCTTAGGAATACAGGCCTTTTGCACAAGTGAGCGGGGGTGGTCATAAGCACCCACCTCAAGATAGCTACATTTAAGACATCTTATAATCTAGAACACAAAGACACTCATATGAATTAAGCAATAACTTGTTGCACATAATTTCATATCCATGTCGAAACACTATGTACAGTGAACCCTGGTTAACATGCCCATCACAGTTGCGGATTTTGGTCGTAAAACAAATTGTCACACTAACGAGAAAAGCTTTGGCAGTAGAAAAAGCCGTATGAGTACTACAGAGATCAACAACGTCAGGTGTCCTGTGAAACCTTGGTGCTACTTTAGTATCCGTCATCCTGAGATATGTATTAAAGGGGCACTAAACCGATATAAGAGCAATGATGTATCAGTAAGAATATGTTCATTTAACTCTGAAACATATTTCCTTAAATTAGGGAGGTCGACACCCACATATATAGTTGAGCAGTAATTACAAACCGTGTTGCATACTATTTCGACAGCAAACAGGTCCTCCCCCGCGGCTGACCTTGTGGGAGTCCAAGATTGGTTGACGACGCAAAACGTCATTCGGGGAGAACTCTGCCCCGTTTGCTGTAACCAAGTGACGTTTGCTGATGCATTAGACAAAGGGGAGGGTTGAGCTGATTTCACTGTTTGAGCCACTTTTTAAATAGTGAAAGTGCTTGAGCTACACAAAGTCTTCCACATATTTAGGTGGAGGGAAACTCCCTTTAGCAGGGTGTGTTTACATGGCGACGAGACATTTTTTTGATTGCGTGTTAGCGCCGCGAAGCAACTGTGGCTATGAGCGGCGTACAGATGTGGACAGACGACAGCAGGAAGGAGTGGGGAACAGGGGGATTAGTTAGCGTCCTGGGCCGACTTCAGGGGGAACTGTGCCGACATTCGTCTGGAAAGTCTTCGGAAAACCCAGGGAAAACCTCAGACAGCACAGCCGGAGGTAGGATTCGAACCCACCACCTCCCAGTCTTCAGCACGACCTTGGTTACCACCAACGAGCAGACGCCTTAGCCCACTCGGCCATGCCGCTGGTGCGACGAGACAGCCACTCGAAGCAAATACATGGCTGTAATGAGCAAATGCAAAGCAAGCTAGAAAAAAGTTAGGGATGGAAGGAAACCGAAAACCGCTTGGGAACCTGAATTTTTTTCAAAAACCAGAACGTACCGCAATTCGCCATCGGCAAATAACCATAACCTGAACTGAAAAAAATGTGATTACAGTTACCAGTTAGAAATGAAATGCCACAGAGGTTTTAATTATGTAAATATGATTCCAATTAGGAAACCAATTCCTACAAAAAATACTTAATTTTTATCTTGTTAATGATAATATGCACATGACCAACTGTTTGGTTAGTCTTTTCTCGTGTCTCAGGGATACTAACCTACAAGAAAGTTCTTTGACGGCGTCAATTTTTTTTTAACTATTCGGCTGAGGGACGTTCGAGAAACATGTCATGTATAGTTATGACCAGCTATACCAGAACTAGACAGAAAATCATCACTCACAGGCTAGAACTAACAGGCTTAACACACTCTGAATTGATGTACAAGTACATGCAACAGCTACTACAAAGAACAAAAGAGTATTATACAGGTTGTGTGCAGATAAGTGACACTTGTGCACTTACCTCCTTGTCTGCTTAACCGACAAGATTCGGTGGCACACAATGGCACATTTATGCGTGCGAAATCTACAAAAAAAAATTGTGGGAGCTGTACTCAGCAGACAAAATAAACAGTGACGAAAACGTCAGCTTCCATGCATTAGAATAAGGCAGCATCACGGCCTCAAGTGAGTTGTGTGCACTAGGAACACAGCCCATGATTATCCATATGGGACATCGCTTCGGTTTCAGCACAGATTTAGCGATACTTGAATACAACTCTCCTGAGGCTGATATGTTGCCCCAGTCTAATGCACGGATGCTGACATTTTTGTCTGTCAGTTTATTTTTTAAACTGAGTATGGCTTCCACGATTTCTTTTGTAGAGTTCGCATGCATAAATGCGTGCAACCAGAAGTTCCTCGGGCAAGTAGACAACAAGCTAAGTGCGCAAATGACACTTATCTGCACACACTGCAACATTGCACACTGCAACACTGTACATGAAACTGCAAATTACATATGATGCTGCAAAACATTATGATCCATTAAAATAATTGTTCATCATATGCAGCATTTCCCGCTGCAGCTGGTTTGCCTCTTCCTGAAGGTGTAGGGCTCTTTTCCTCATTTTCCGTTCTTTTTTGTCTGCTTTAGCAGCTCTTTTTTCTGCAGCTTTTGAAAGCTGCAGAAGCTGCATCAGCACGGTCTGGTTTTTTTCTTTTTTTCTGGGTGGTGGTTCTACAGGATCTACGTTCTCCTGTGGCTCCTCCTCAGTCGACACTTCTTGTGGTGCAGAGGCAACTACCTCAGCACCTTCCTCTGGCTCGTGGACAACTGGGACCTTGAAAATGTGTAATAATGCATATTAGCAGACAGTACAAAAGCTACATTATAACTGAAACATCGCCATGCTAACATTGGAAAGCTATTCTGGCCTTATTGGGCAATCAAGTTAGCTACTTTGAACCAGACAGATAGCACCGCAGTGCACAAGCTTCAGGAAGCCGCATGACATTCAGAATCTTCCCTTATATTTGCATTACGTAAGCTAATATGCCATCAATTCGTCTGCACGGTCTTTGCACAAGTGTTGGTGCCAGATGACAGGTATCCGCATATCATAGGGGTCCTGATGCTAAGAAATGTTGTGTTTTCTGATTGCAAAGCAAATTTGAAGTGCAAAATTTTAAGTCTCACTCCCAGACACAGTTAAAGTTAGGCAACTTGACAAAGTGTGCCAGCGGGAAAGTTCATGAAAGACGCAAACCGTCTTGAGCGAAGACAGGTCTTCGTGTAGACTTGCACAATTCAAGTTGCGGCTTCAAGTCAAGTCACATCTGTGAATTCCGGGGTAGCAGGCTGAATAAAAATTGGTTTAGGACAAATGATGCTATACCAGCAGTGAACAGCTGTTTCTACGTTGGGCAATTGTCAGCAGTGCACAGGTACTATTATAATTACAACTGTATTTCCTGTCACGCGTAGCAGTGAAACGGTTAATTTAGAAGTAACCTCAGTATTTGTTATTCATCATTCTTCTTATCATACATCTTGTGACAGCTGCTTTACGTAACAACATACAAATACAAAGATTACTAAACCAAATATTTACCTTTCAAGGTAATCCTATATTTTTGTAAGGTAAAAAACATCTTAAAAAAAGCATTTTGCACACAAGGTATAACTATTGCTACATAGGGTGTGTCTCCCTTCAAACACATACATTTCTTAAGTGATGTGTACTGATTTCAAAAGAGTGCACCAGCAGCAACGAGTACATATTATATTGAGCTATGAAATAAACTCCCCCATTTTCGTCTCCCCTCATCATCTTGAAGCAGAGCAGTCGGATGCCAAGTTCCACAGAGCATATCAGGTTATGGTTCATGACTTCACTGTTCTTGATGATGAAGCTGTTGTGTGGATGTGTGTAAACGAAGTAGTGTAGCTGTAGTTCAGGCAGCTGGAAATACAGGTTTTCACATGTCACAAGTCGTAACAAATAGTACCAAACACTAAAGAGCCGCAAAATGTCCAAACGCTTTACCTGGATACTTTCTTCCACTAGCGAGAGGTCATTGACGGGAAGTGTCCCCAAAAAGCCGTGAATTTTGCGGAAATATGGCCACGTTATTGCCGCCGAACCAGTTCCGCACCTCGCTAGTGCCCTGCATTTACAAAAACGGGCTTTGTAATTCAGTACTGAACATACAACAGTGCGACAGTTGGTCAGTAGAAGCAAGAATGCGCTATGAACGCCAAACAGAGAAGAAGGTAAATAAGTGCAATGAGATGAAAAGCACCCCTACCTGTATTCTTTCGTCAGGCTCTCTATCTTCATTCTGACTTGCTTACCTACGAAGGTTGCACCGTGGCAACCCTCGGTTAGGGCTGACGCGATCCGGTCGTAAATCACAGCATTCCTTTTTTGACTTCTCAAAGCCCCTAGACTATCTTCCCACAAGTTTAGGAGATGCCTGGTCATTGCATCCGACCAGACGAAACGCTTCTTTTTCGTTTGCTCCGTCGCAAAATCGGCCGACGACGCAGACGCAGCATTGGAGGCAGCCATCTTGTCTGTCAGTTCAGTCGGTCAACTGACGGCGAGGAGCTCAGATGAAAGTCGACCACAGTTGACGTGTCAACCACGGTTGGCGCTGCAGTGTAACACTCTCAACCGCGGTTGAGTTCAACCGTGGTCGACTCAACCGTGGTTGAGAGCGCTAGTGTAACTAGGGTATAAATCACCTCTTGTCACATTAATAGGTTTACATTTCTGTTAACAATTCCAGTGCTAGTGTGTTGATGCATTGACTATATTTGCTTCGTTTTATTCCTCATGTAATTTGCTCTCCGGTTCCTCTGAGGTAATGAAGTGAATGAAAAAAATAAATAAAAATATGACAGTTGCACATGCCTCATGGGAAGAGGTGTTTGTCACTAGCATGAGTGTCCAACAGCCCATTCTATATAGTTGTAATATTTCATCTTACTTATTCATCAAATGCTGTACTGCAAGCAGTGCACTGCATGAGGAGCTTTTGGTGAAGCGAACAGGAGAGGGTGGGAAACACAATGTTCAAAAGAAGTGGCAGAAATGCAAAGACAAAAAGTCATACATCTGAGAAAAATTATTTCACATATCGGCCACTGTTGTGTGGTGATAGAGGATGGATTGACATGAAACGCCAACGTATAAAATCACATGCCGAAATGCACGGAAAAATCACTGGGAGTACAAGGCAAAGGTTAGCCTTCGTTCTCTCATTACTTCCTTACTTTGAAGAATTGCATGTCAGTTGAGAGACTCGCAATGATTATAATTACAAAATGAACATCGAAAAGCCACTGGTGAGAAGTGCGAAACCGCAAAGAGCGACTGCGTGACGTCTTGTAGTCGCAAAGTGTGCCGCTTCTTTCTCTCTCTCTGGCATAGATCCACAGCATGTGCGTTATAGTGAATCCACATGGTAGAATAAGCTACAGCATTTCCAACACAATGTACGGAGTCTCGCGGAGACAAATATAAAACTTTTAGGTATGTCTCTGACAGCGAAACAAAGGCTGTGGTTCAGTTCAGCTGCGGTTCAAGTGAAGCTCTGGAACATACGCAAACGTAGCTCACACATAGACGCGGTACCAGTTCACTTAAAAATGTCTTTTACGACTTTCTGGTACCATCACACCAGCGATTGACTATACGCCGCCGCACCATGCAGAATAAATGCATCGCCTGCCGCCGCCGCCAAAGCACCCAAACCAACTCTCCGTTTCGGCTGCTTAAGGTTTTGCCCGTCCGGGCGCGCCAGCCAATCAACGCCCGGCGCCCAGAGTCGGGGATTCCCCTGCGCGAAATAGCCTACGTTTCGGAAATTCGCTGCCCGGCATAGGGGGTGCCATTTTCATTATGGGCAGGCTATATGGCTCAACGTGCAGGCCTGTGGACTAGTGGCAGCGTATACACAAAATATTTCAAACATAAAATCATAATTAGAATAAATTTCACGCTTTAATTTAGAAGTGGAATTTGGAATGTAAGATGAGAATTTGCAAAGAGTCCAGCTTTACAATTTGGAATTTTGAACATGAATTTATAATTATGACAAATTTCACACTTTAATTTAGTATTGGAATTTAGAAAGTAACATGAGGATTTTTGATTAAGAATTTGGCTTTCCAATTTTGAATATGAAATCAGAATTAGAATGATAAATTTCAGACTTAAATTTAGAATTAGAATTTAGAATGTAAGATGAGAATTTTCAAATAAGAATTTGGCTTTGCAATTTTGAACAGGAAATGAGGATTAGAATAAAAGATTTCAAACTTTAATTTAGAATTGGAATTTACAATGTAAAATGAGAATCTTGAACGTTTTCGTGGATGGCACGTTTTTCACCTGCCCACATATTTCTGACCAAATACTGACTATTAGTGTAGAAAAGGATGGCAAGCCCTCAAATGTGACTTTCTTCTTGATGCCGGGAAGGAGCCCGAACCAATCCTTGGATTGGATGGGGAGCGACTGTGAACAGGCGTTCCCTGGTGCGTTGCAGGCTGTGTTTATGCCTGCCCGGCATAGGAGGTGCCATTTTCATTATGGGCAGGCTATATGGCTCAACGTGCAGGCCTGTGGACTAGTGGCAGCGTATACACAAAATATTTCAAACATAAAATCATAATTAGAATAAATTTCACGCTTTAATTTAGAGGTGGAATTTGGAATGTAAGATGAGAATTTGCAAGGAGTCCAGCTTTACAATTTGGAATTTTGAACATGAAATCAGAATTAGAATGATAAATTTCACACTTTAATGTAGAATGTAAAAATTAGAATTTTCAAGGTTTTTCGCGGAAGTTACGTTCCTTCACTTGTCCACGTATTTTTGACAAAATACTGACTATCAGTGCCAACAAGGATGGCAAGCCCTTAATCGTGACTTTCTTCTTGACGCCGTGAAGGAGCCGGGACACCTACGAACGTGTGTTTCGTCAGCTTCTGCAGGAAATGCAAGATCGAGACCTTGCATTATCCTTGGACGTGACGAGGAGCAACTTTGAACAGGCATTCATTTGTGCGTTGCAGGCTGTGTTTATGCCTGCCCGGCATAGGGGGTGCCATTTTCATTATGGGCAGGCAATGTGGCGCAGCGTGCAGGCCTGTGGACTAGCGGCAGCATACACACACAATAGCACAAAATGAAAATATAATGTGTTTGTGAGACAGACTAAGCCTGGCATTTGTGCCAGTTGCTTTTGTGCACATGGCATAGGGCCTACTGAAGGCTAGTGCACCCCAGGTGCCAGGGTTGAGGACTTTTGTAGCCTACTTCGAAAACACATGGATGCATGGGCAGTACTCTCTGTTAACATGGAACCAACATGGGAACCGTGGTACATGGACAAATGATGCAACGGAATCGTGGCACAGGTATGAACTTCCTGCCCTTTCCACATTATAGAAATATGGTCAGCAACTAGGACAGATGTAGAGGGTGGCCAATGAGTATTCTGACAGCAACATCTCAATAAAATTCAAGATCACCTGCATAATATTTAAAATTCCACAACACACTAGTTGTCTATATTTACATCTCATATTAATTAATGACATTCACTGAACAAGATTATTTATACGAAAACATGAAAATTTTTTAACACAATAATTTCATGTCGTGGGCTTCAGTTCATTTCAGAATTTGGCTCTGCAATTTGGAATTCTAAACATAAAATAAGAATTGTAATGGTAGATTTCACACTTAGGGGATGGAATTTAAAATGTAAAATGAGGATTTCCAATTCGGAGTTTACCTGTGCAATTTGGAATTTTGAACATAAAATCAAAATTCTAATGATACATTGCACACTTGAATTTAGAATTGGAATTCAGAATGCAAAATGTGAATTATTGATTTGTAATTCCACAGTATGCTCTTGTATAGCACCGTCCAGGCATCTACCGTAAAGAAAAAAGGGGAACCTCCCCCTTTTGGGCCATAGCCCAGTGTGCCAGCTCATGCTTGAACAGTCTTTATTCTAGGTTGTCCGTATAATTTTCAATTAGGGGTTTGGTACTTTGATATAGAAATGAAATTTCTAACAAAAAAGATAACTGTATTCAATAAGGGTTTACAATTGAGAATTTGGCTCTGCACATTGGAATTTTAAACGTATACAATATGGATTCCAATGAGAAATTTTGCACGTCCATTTCAAATTGGAATTTAGAGTGTAATATGAGAATTTTCAGTGTACTTGTCTATAGATTTAGGCATTTGTCTATAGACAACACTGACAACCCAAGAACAAGAAATGCGTAATGCCTTGTTAACACTTCGAAGCAGCCGGGAGGCCTATGAGCAAGCATTTGGAGGCTTTGAGCAGAAAATGCGAGAGAAATCTTCAATAGCTTTGGGCTTCAAATAGATGCACTGTGGGCAGTGTTTATGCCTGGCCGACACAAGGTGCGCCATTCTAATTTTCACTGCAGCACAGGCAAAAGATGCAGGCCTTTTGACATGCATAAACATAAAGTAACACGCAACATAAAATATAAGCAACACCATTACACACTAACATCAAATACAAAAACAAACGAAATTGAAATTTGCAATTTAGAATGATGCTTGAATTTAGAATTGGAATTTCGAACAAAATGCGAAATCATTGTAGAATTTGATACTGCTTTTTGAAGTAAAAATTATACTTAAGATAAGAATTTCTAATTAGAAATTTTACTCTTCAATTTAGAATTGTATGGCATGTTCTTGTACAACACTGTCGAAGCAATAATGTAATGTGAAAAAGGTCGCTGCTGGCCACAGGCTGCAGCAGACCATGGACTCAGTGGTTACTATGGTGAGACTGAACAGGAGGAGGTTCCTGGAGCGCAATGGGCAACACAAAACTGTGCTTCACTAGTGAAGAACACTTTCTCCTGCTTGCAGAGACCAGAGTGTGTTTTGTGGATGGGACTTTCCTACTTGTCCACAGACTGTTCATTAAATACTGACAATAAGTCTGGACAGAAACAATGAGCAACTTGTACTCAAGAATTCTGTAATGAACTGAGCTGTATATTGGGGGAGCTATGCAGCATGATGCTCCTCGTTGTCCATTTCCTTCAACATTGTCCAGGAAAGCTGTGGTCGGAAAACCATGTGTAGTCATAGATTGGTGCAAGGCAATACGTAATATCTCATTGTGACTGCATTACAGCTGCAGATTACTTGCGAGAGTGCTGCTGCAGGTAGGCCGACTTCTTCTATGTTGTGTTGGCGCCTCGGTCCCTGCTCCTCAAAGTAAAGGAAAAGTCACTCCTGCATATTTTACACCAACTGGTTTGCGTCCTTTCATTTTCATTCAATGAAAACAAAGACCAACTCATCTAGACCTGGCAGCTGTTCAAGAGCACAACATGACATTGTTTTCTGCACCTCTTAATTATGGTAGCATTTGGAGCATGGTAGCATTTGGATGAATGCTTTAATGCATGTATTGTGTATGACTTTGGTTTTGATTTGGTATGAACTGGGATTTTCTGGCACAAAGACATCACAGATCCAAATGTGCCAGACCGGGTATATTGCTCAGTTGTCTAAGGTCAGTTGGATTGGTTTGTTGTCCATAGCATTGTCTCACTGGGTGTGGGTCCACCCCAGGTAATGCTCCATAGTGAGCAATGTATGGTCAACTTTCAAACCACTGTCAGTAGCAATTGTTGCCTGAGCAAATTACGGCACTGTTATTGAGGGGTAGAATTTCAGACACCAGCTAGTTGAAGGAGTCGCTAGCAGCACTGTGTATCACTCACAGCCTGAGAGGACTGGTTCAAAAATTAATTGTTACCGACAGACCACAGGTTGTAGACAAAGATGTTTTCTGCGACTAATGAGCAGTGGTCACCTGCAACAGCTCCTCAGTTCCAGTTTCAAGCCAAGATGAGGGACCTGAACTCATTGGTGTCAGCAGGCCACGTACTATGGACTTGTGGTATCTTGTTTCTGGTGTAAAGGATACAACACATAAGTTGAAGCAACAGAAGGCATAGATACTTAAGCTACGTAGCTGTATTCACTCACTAGGTCACCCATCCAGATTTTTGTATGTGTACTGAGGAAACATGGCTCATCTTGCCTTTAGCTATGCCATCAACATCAGGTGAAATGTTTATTTATCTCCTGCTTAACAGTATGCTTTAGAAGGCGAGCACTACAGTAATGCACACGATAATAAAAATTCAACTCAAATAACCTTCACCTAAGGCAGCAGAAAACAAAAAATGTTAAAAAATTCGGGACTTACGGGTAGAAAATGAAGCTTCAACACTGGCTTGACACAACACAACATTTAATAACAGAAGTCTCGTCTCTCATACGAGACACACCATCAGTGCAGTCACAGGGCAGAACGCAGGGAAGGACCATACAGGCTACTTAAAAACATCAGTGTACAATTTGGGAAGTGGGCCCGCAGTTACTATTGTAGATGGTTTTATCACTCCTTATGTGTCATAGGTCCCCATAGGCCCTCCTTCTATTTTTCAGGTCAGAGTACTGTCAAAATCAAAACTGTGACTGTTTCTCCAAAAATGTTCAAAAAGTTTGGTCTTTTATTTAATCGTGTGTGTGGCCTTTTCTACACCTCGTGCTTCTCTATCGTCTGGCCTAGCAAAATGTATGAGACAACAAAGCCACGACAATTCAACTTATATTTGACACAACTTTGGAAATCAGGGTTGACCAGCTGTTCTAGCTTTGAAACGAGATCATGGAGTCTGGTATGAGGTTTAAAAGCTGTCCTCAGTCCCAAAGGGCACGACAGATAGATTCTAAAATACCCTTCACATAAGGGATGACGTCTTGAACATCTTTGTTCCCATCCTGCTGCTTGTCTTTGCATGAGCGTTTGCGTGTGGAGTCAATGAAATGATCATGACCATAAAGATTTCGCTGATTCCTTAACGATTCCAGCACTCACGGTCGAAACAGAAGCACACGACTCAAGGAGCGCAGACGAGGTGTAGGAAGGGCCACAAACACAAATTTGATTTCAACAACGCTGTGACCCTAAGGTGAGAACACAGGTGGGGACCACGAAAATCCTTTGAACCGTGGCACATAAGAAGTGATACAACTGTCTGCAACAGCAACTGTGGGCCCATTTCTCGAATTGTACTCTGACCCTTTTGAGTAGCCTCTCTGGCCTTTCCCTGGATTCTGCCTGTGGCTGCATTGATGATGTCCCTCGTATGAAAGATGAAACGTCTATTATGAAATGTTGTCTGTTGTGTAAATCCTGTGCCGAAGTTTTACTTTCTAGCTAGTAGAAGTGGACAACATGCCGCATTCGGCAGCTTACTGCAATTTAAAATATATATTATTTCATTTTCATTTTCGACGGCTGCCAAGCTGCTGGAATCCCAAGTGATTCCACTTGAGAAACAAAATGGAAGCATTTTGGTTTTCAAGTGAATTCTACTTGGGTTCCAACATATATTTCTACGTACGTGGAAAAAATGAATTTTTTTGGCAGTTGGACCTAAAACGATATTGCTCGATTCGTCTCAAGTGTTTGGTGCAGGAGCTTCCCCTACCCACTAGATTAGTGTTATGAGATTGGTGCTTAACTGATCAGTGTGCCGGATACATCATGCCACTAGATTCCCAGGATCATAGAGCACGAAATTTAAAATGCCCACGAATTTCGTTATTTATCTTACACGAGGACGAAAACAACTTGGCAGTAATAGAAATTAACGATGGAAGATGAAAGTCACTGAAAAGGTTAGCCAGCTGTAGGACTGGAACCCACATCTTCTGGATTACCAGATTACCTGGATTACTCATCTCAGTAATAGAAACTGTTGACATAAATGAAGAGTTCACAATATTTCTGTGTAAACCAAGATCTATTATAAGTATACCTAGTTATACAGGGTGTTTATATTTGGCCTTTAGAGAATTATTATAAAAAAGTCGTGAGAGCAGCAAGGATGTCGTTTTTCCAGTTCAGTTCTACGCCCAGCCAGACATCCTCTCAAAGAAAGTGCACAACTACAAGATGACTAATTACCTAAAATTCATTAATCAACTTTTTAATTATGGGATTTCGGACAAAAGCAAGATGGCAGATTGAGAGACTATCCTCGTTGCAAGCCATTTCAGAGTAGAAAAAAAAAACTGAAACACACATGTACGTTAAAATATCCATCCCTGAACTTTGATATGGCAATGAGCAGAAACTGAAAACGAGGCGACCGTTAACGCAGGGACTACAAAACACGTGAGAGGGCCATGTGCTTTAGAGCAATGGAGATGATTGGAGTAGGTGTCGCTCGACTGGCCAGATAAGCTGCTTTCTGTCCAGATATTCTGGAATTTATATATAAATAATCTGGAATTTTTCGGTTTAGGCTCATTTGCATATAAAAATTCTGGGATGCATATTGTAACACACATGCATATTTCAGCATTTTAAAATGTGGAATAGCATTCAACGAAGATAGCCTCTCAATATGCTATCCGGCCGTATAGCCTCTCAATATGCTATCGGCCGTAGAACTCAACAACAAAATACAACATCTATACTGCTCTCATAGATTTTATAAAAAATCTGTACATGCTAAAAATAAACGCCCTGTATTCTTCAGTATTTACGTTTTGACCAACCGACATGTCCTTGGATGACATCGACAAGTTTAAACCCATTTAAGTAAAAATCCTATTGGTACTCTAAGGGTAAGAAAACAGAAACATATACTACCTTTTGCCTTTTAGGAAGTACAGGTATCGTAATTCAGCAACAACAAACATTGGAATTTAAAACAATATTACTCACAGCTTATCTTGAGAAATTCTTGTTAGATACTGTTACTGTTGTTAACAACAGTTTTGACGTTCTGGGTGACACACTAACACATTTGTATAGCCATTCTAACAAGGTAGACAAGTATCCGGACACACATACTAAAAAAGGCCAAGGTTATTCCCATATAGAAGAGTGGTGACTGAAATGATTAGCATAATTACGGGCCCATGTCTGTACTATCCGTACTTAACACAGTCTTTTAAAAACCTGTTAGTGCTAGGGTTAATTCTTTTTCAGAAAAGTTTCAGATTCTTCCTTCCGAACAACATGGCTTTCGAGCAAAGCAATCCACTTCTCCCGCTGTGGTGATTGTCACAGAATTTCTTAATGACGTGTTAAGAGATCCTTGACCTTGTAACCTTAGTTGCTGGCATCTCTATATACTAAAAAAAGCATTTGACACAATAAAACACGAGATGTTGTTGACAAAAATGGCTTCCATGGCCATGCCTTAGAGTTTTTCAGCAGTTACCTGTCTTCACTAACACAAGCAGCCGTACATAACAATGTCCCATCCCAGCCTCTGTGTACCTCTGTAAGAGTCCCACAGAACTCAGGTTTGGGACCAATATTACTTTCCTTTATACAATTATGATCTTCAGAGGGGGTTCAAAAATTCCAAATGTAGAATGTACGCTGATGACATCAATTTCTTTATGCCTGGCGCAAGTGTCGCACAAATTCGATAGCATGCTGAAGATAATTCAGAATTATGCTGATGAGTGGTTCAGATCAAACAAAATTATGTTAAACATAAATGAAACTTGTGCAATTGTTTTTCGTAGTACATTATCTAAATTCGAAGGTTTACAGTTAGTCTTGCTGTTCACGGTAAACTTATACTGCAGGCTGATGAAGTCACCTCAGTGTAATTATGGACGAACATCTTCAGAATCCTGGAGCCACAGTGTACAGCCCTATGTCGAACCTATTCTTAGGTTACAGAAAAGATGTCTATGAATCATGGCTCTTAAGAACAACTACAGCCCCTCAGTTCTAGAGTTGATTACGTTGTTAAACAATGTACAGTTCCTCACGCATAGTATTGCTAATTGTAGTTTTCCATTTTCAGTTCACTTGTTACATCCTAAACTGAGATTGACCAGGGAGAAGGATTTAGAGAACTCCAATCTTAGGAAGATCAGTAATGCATATGGTCGTATGTCTGCAGCATTTCAAGGAATCTCAAGGAGAAGATATAGAATTCTGCAGACACAAATAGAGTGCCTAACATTAAACCTGTCCTCATTAGGCTCTGTGTTTTGAGTGGCTCCATTAGATTTGTCCAAATCAGGTAACGCATTCGTCACAAGAGTGTATAAGTGTTTTAGTGCCATCGCTGTTTTCTAGTTGTGTCATTGTTCTGGAGTTCTTTTCACATTGTTGCAAGCAGATTTGCACCAGGATAGCATGCTGCTACACTGTCAAGGCCAATAGAAACTTACATATGCTGCTACACTTACAAGGCCAATGTTACATAAACAATGGAAATTGAGCGGGTGGGGGTGGTCAGGATATTCTGACCCCCCCTCTAGATCCTAAAGACTGTTAATGTATATTATAGCATCAGACCCATTACCAGCATATTGGTACAGGTTTGCAGGTGTCCATTAATTATATATGTTCTATATTTAATTAAGCAGGCAATCCAATTCAATTCATAGGTAGGGCGCATGGGTAGGACACAGTGGGACGTTTGAAAGAAAGAAAGAAGAGGAAAACAGCTGTATCACTAGTTCGCGTGCTTCCTCCAATAGGAAGCCATCCCTGAAATGGTCCTGTGCGAGGTTCGCTACTGACACAGCCACAATAAAGATAAAACAGAGATTTATGGCATGCGTGCAGTTCAAAAATTAGCTATAGGGTCATCTGTGCAATACCTATTGTAACACTTATGGATGGAGGCAGGTTACAAGTTTACATAATATGCTTTCCCACCCTGCTGCAAGAGTATAGAGGAGGATTCGGGATACTTGAAGGGACGAATGAGAGGTGTAAAAAGAAACGAAGACACGAAGTGTAATAGTTGTTAGACACAGCTAAACGCCGCACAAGCAATCTGTGATACACGAAAGGGGGAAAACTTGGCAATGTTATGTGTCAAGATCAACCGCATGAGAAATGAATACATATGCGGTAATTCGCTACGTTTTTATATGCTCCTACTCGCCATATTAGGTTGAGGAAACACAACCAGATACAACTACCACTAGTTCAAACAACTCCGAGAAAACAGGTGCTCACGCTAGCAATCGCTCCGTTCCTGACGTCAGCACCTCTTTTCCTTGAGTTGCTTGAATTCCTTCATTTTTGGGCCTTTGAGGCTTACTTGCTTGTGTCCTCCCTAACTGTGGTCTGCCTCGACAATTCTCGTTGTTTACGTCCTCGGCTCGGTACAGACATGATGAATTCATGATACCATCCGATAGCCTCGTCTCCGTTGCTTTCCGCCTTCCTCCATGCTTTCCGCTGAGGTCGGTGTATTCATACGCGACATTTCAGTTTGCCAATATTTCGATGATACCAGCTACAAACTTGAAGAAACACGATAAATGCGAGGCAGAACATCGCAAAATGCCCCAGTCTTTATTGCCATCCACATAAAACACTGCGTTGTTCACCCAATGTAACACAGCATAGCGTACACATAAGCCTAACTATGATTTATTTTGAAAGTGTGGATTTCAAAGGGATTAATTTTTCGGCGGTTTATTTCAGCGGATGGATTTTGGTGACTGGAATTTTAAGCGTGTGTTTTTCAATTACTTATTTTCAGTGATGGCCAGTAGTTAACTACATGTAGTTAAACTACTAGTTAAACTACCTGATTGTAGTTAAAAAGTAGTTATCAACTACTTGCAGAAATGTAGTGGCAACTATAGTTAAACTACTATTTTAAGTAGTTAACTACAGTAGTTAGGTTACTGAAGGCGCCAACTACTTCCGATTTTGCCGTAACCTTTACGGCACGATTGTGCTTCCGACTTTTACCTTGAGCTACTTGTTTGATGAGAACGGAGGTGCAGAGCAATTGTGTCGTGCATGTGTACTAAATCTTCACTTTTAATGCTTTAAAACAGGTTGCTTTAAAACAATGTTTAAAACACGTTGTTGAACGTACACCATAGCTAATCTGTTTTGTTTCCCACCACTGTACTACCGCACATGCTTTATCTGTTGTTTTTTTGTAACGTCCGCAGTTTGATTCCAAAGCGTAAGGATTTGTGTAGTTTGTTGCAATCCTGTGAATGTGACCCTGTTGCACTTACTGAAACTTGGTTATCGCCAGATATAAGAGACAGTGAGCTGTTACCAGAGTGTCCTGGCTTTACCTTCTATCGCTGTGATCGCGTAAATAGACGAGAAGGTGGTGTTTGACTCGCCGTTAAAAACTGTTTTAAATCATATGCTGTTCATTGTACACTTCCTATCGAAGTCACGTGGGTATTGATTGACTGCGTCACGTGTAGATTAGTAGTTGGTGCATGCTATCGACCTCCCTCAAGCAATGCATTCATCCCAGAATTACACAAATCACTACATCATATATTTCACAAATTCCCAAATTCAAAGGTTATTCTTCTTGGTGATTTCAACTACCCCTCAATTAATTGGAGATCCACCTCAGCCTCTGGCAGTGAAGAACGTTCTTTCATTGATTTGTGTCATGTGTTTGACCTTCATCAGGTAATTCATGAACCCACCCGTGTAACTCCCACCTCATCAAACATCCTAGACCTAATCCTCACTAACGACCCAGATATAGTAGGTTCTGTATTTTCTCCATGCGCCTTGAGTGATCACAAAGTACTACACTTTACAATACCTGTCCCCAGCGTGCCCCGTCGTTCCTCGTGCAAACGCATAAGATCGATAAGGGTAACTACGACCAAATAAATTCTGAATTATCCAATTACTTGGCTAACTTTCTCGCTAATTTTGAAGTACGGACAGTTGAGGAAAACTGGTATTTATACAAATCCAAGATTAATGCACTTATTGAAGCCTATATACCCTCCATTATCATCAAGACACATTGTCATGCCCCATGGTACAATCATGAAATCAAACTGTTCGCCCGTAAAAAGAAACGTCTGTACAGGCTTGCTAAGCGCTGTAAGTCTGCATCATCACTGCTAATATCAAGAGTGCGCCCGGAAATACATCTCATTGGTGACTTCTTCAAAACGCAGGTTCTATAGCGAGGGCCTCGTTAACCTCTTGAAGCACAACCCCAAAGCATTCTACAAAGTTATAAACCCAAAATCTCCATCGGTAAACATCCAACTGAAAGATCGTGATGGTAATTTTGTTAGAGATAACCAATGTTCTCTTATCTTCAATAACGCATTTGCAAGCGTGTTCACCAACGAAGACACAACTCCCCCTGCCGCGCCTCCCACATCCATCTTCAATGGCATGTCACCGATAGCGATATCTCCTGCTGGCATTGAAAATATTATCTCTTCCATCAAGGTTTCCTCCTCTGCTGGTTTCGATGGAATAAACAGCAAAATTCTTAAAAACACAAAGGCTCACTCGAGCAGATTTCTTGCTGCAATATTCCAACAATCACTTAATAGTTCATAGATGGGTAGAAATCCAGCGAACCGGTAGAGATGTAGGAAGGGAGTTGCCTCAGGACAGAAGCCGCCGATATTTCGAACAGAGACTGTTCTTCTTCTGGGCACCGTCCTCATCATTGGCATGATTTAAAGGGGCAATTCGCATGAACCTTTGAACACGTCACACCTAACCCTTCCCTAGTAGCACAAAACGTCGCGGAAACGTCTTTATTTGGTCAGATTAGGGTAGAAGACGATCAGGACGTCAACGCGACGTCTAGAAGCCGTAATTTATAGTATGTTTATAAGACGCGCCGATTTAACGTTTATAATACGTCTTCGGCGTCTCTGTTGAAGAGATATCCTAAAGGAAGACCTCCCGTAAACGTCTTCCGCTCACGTTTGCAAGAAGTACCGAGTTTCCGTTTATAATACATCTTCGCCAACTGTGTTCAAGACGTATCTTAGACAAGGACGATTTGTGTGCACTGAATAAGTTTACTTTCAGTGGACCTACTGACTGTCTCAAAGCAAAAGCAGTAGGAAACACAGGTGTTGAGTTGACGGTGAGTTAATACTCCCAGAAATTTCCCACTTCAGTGTTGTTTGTGTGCGTAATTGAAATAAACTTAGACACTTCACCCTCCATTTTGACTCAGAGGCGAGCACGGCTATCGTGTTTACGGGAGTTTTTAAGACGAGCAATGTATAGTATCTGTTTTCCCTTTGCAAGGGAATAGACCACCTCTACGCTCTGGTTCCCCTACGTGTAACGCCGTGGGGGGAGCCTGCTGTTCTTACGGTGGGAGGACCTCTGCTAACGCGGTCCACTGCGGTGAACCGCGTCTTCGATTTTGGCCAAAATGCCACGTGGCAGTGCTGCTTGCTGTTCTACTTGGAGAAACAGAAAATGGAACGTGTGGTGACGGTGACTGAGGTTGAAAAATGAAAAAAGGGGCAGATCTCCGGAAAACTGTACCCGGTGGATATCCACAGGGCTGAATTTTCTCACATTCCAATTAGTGTTCTAAACATTTTTTGAACGTCTTCAAGACGGCCACAAACACGTCTTCAAGACTCGGGAAAGCGTCAACTTATCCGGGGGTAGAAGACGTTATGTAGATTAGATTGAAGACGTCTCCAAGATGAAAATGTGGTTGTGGCTAGACCTTTCCTCGACGTTTACAAAACGATTTGTGCTACTAGGGTTTATATACCATACCAATGATGAGGACGGTGCCCAGAAAAAGAACAGTCTCTGTTCGAAATATCGGCGGCTTCTCTCCTGAGGCAACTGCCTTCCTACTTAATAGTTCAGTTCTGCCAGAAGACTGGCGTCGGGGAATGATAATACCAGTGCATAAAAGTGGTGTCACTCATTCACCGTTGAACTATAGACCAATCTCCATTACCCGCGTCCCCTGCAAAATCATGGAACACATTATATATTCGCAGGTAATCAACTTCCTAGAGTCAAATGCTTACTTTCCCCCCTGCCAGCATGGCTTCCGTAAAAATTTCTCACAACTATATAGCTGGTTTTATCCACGACCTCCACTCAAATATGGACAGTTCTACTCAAACAGATGCCGTGTTCCTGGACTTTGCTAAAGCCTTTGATTCTGTACCGCACGCTAGATTAATGGTTAAACTCTCACAACTAGGCCTTGATGCACATGTTCTCTCCTGGATTAATATGTTCTTAACTGACCGCCTCCAGTCCACTTTCGTGAACAACCATTCCTCGTCCTTTTGTCACGTATCAACTGGTGTCCCCCAGGGTATGGCCTTTGGGGTATGTGAATAAATAAATAAATAATGCTTGTCTAGTGAAGCCTCATTTGCTGTGAAATAATTCTGCAATTTAGTTTATCGCGTAGGCACAAAAAGAATTTCGCCGCAAGCTTTGTGTTTGACGATCGTAGCAATGGCTTGAGCCAAAGTTTATCATTGCTTGTGATTCATATTTAGGTGTCCAAGAACACTACAAGGGATTGGTGTTGATGGACAACGTTAAGTAGTTATAGATGTAGTTAAACTACATTGCAGTAGTTAAAGAAGTAGTTTTAACTACTCCCCTGAAAAGTAGTTGAACTACTAGTTAAACTACTCAATCGCAAAGTAGTTAGTAGTTATAGTTATACTGTAGAAGTAGTTAGTGGCCATCACTGCTTATTTTTAATGGTGTAAATCAGCGTACACCCATTTTATTGAATACACAGAGATCATAAAACTATCTGACTTCCCGCCATAATCCCTCGCAACAGGTAAACAAGTACACTGCAAGATGGACAGAATACAGGTGCAGTTGAGGGAAGCTGCCTCAGGACAGAAGCCGCCGATATTTCGAACAGAGACTGTTCTTAGAGACTATATATACGAGACTGTTTGTACATGTTCACTGAAGCCCTTCTGCTGTCGACTTGCATTCAATGCCTTGCAGAGCTGTTAGCGTTGTACTGACTCATTCACTGTAATGCTTGCGATGAGCCCCCCTTGTGTAGTCTCTTCATTCTGTTCGGGGGCTCATGAACAGCCATCGTCCACAGAGATCGAGCAGAGCCCCAGAAAGCCCCTGGACATACTCTGACATGAAAATTAGCATTATTAGAATTCTCAAAACAGATAGGACAGGCTTGTGCAGTAAAGAAGCAATGCAATTCTCTGTTTCAGTTGTTTTCTCACACACATTCATTATGTGTAGATACAATATGTGGCACACAGATAAGGTGGAAGCGGTGGTGTGATACATGACCTACTTACCATGACATACTTAGATACATGACCGACTAACAGCACTGAGACTAGGCAACTTTTAGTGCACACAATGGCGGGATGTCTTTCAGAATGGGAAGTACACCCACTATCCCCTACAACACTTCGAATGTTCCAGTTCCTGTAAGTGAGGAATGCAGGACAATTGCTTAGTAATCGCTGCTAGCTTGAAATACTGTAAATCACCTTCGTGGGGCCAAAGCAGCTTCCCAGTGTCTTGATGTGCACATCTTGCATGGTGACTTTGATGCTCATGAATATGTGAAGCAACGTTATGATCCAAATATTCATGACATGCCAGAGTATCATGAGCCATTTTTTACCGGAACCAGGTTTCCATTATCATTGCTTGTCCATGTGCATGTTCACGATACTGTGGCACCATGATTGTAGCACCAGACGTTGCTTCACCAGTGCTGCTGTATGTACCTGTTTCCTGGGGCCTGAGCAAGGAGAAGCAGAAATTATAATTATACCTGTTAAGGCTAATATTGTTAGGAAAAGCAAAAAAGCATCTACATATTTAAGAGCTACAAAATGTGATCAACAATGTTGACCGCATAGCTTGCCCCCAGCTATACACCAGCTAATAGGAAATATGTTGTCAACCAATGGACAGCATACATATGTGTTATGACGGTGTGCAACAAAGCAAATGTGGTCCTCTTGCAATGTGCCATGTGTCAAAACGATGATTCACAGATAGAAGAGTCTTTCTCATGACTTCACCTATTTCTGCTAATCTGTGACGAGCATGCTGACCGTCATCCCTTGCTGATCAAGGTACTCAATTGCTGGAGTCAACTTCATTAGTATAGAAGGACAGGATGGAATTTTTGGCACGTAATAACTTTACATTACAACTTGAATACAATGCGCTCGCAGACACAGCCCGGCTTTTAAAGAGGAACAACAATATGCTACCATGTATGCAGGATATGGGGTAGTTCCATGGTTGGGAAAAGGCTGACTGTGATCATACAGAAGTCCAGACAGACACAGAGTGTCTCAAAACAGGAACTCCTAAGTTGTTGCTGATTTCAGCTGCTGTGACTGTTTTGTCTTCCCTGTGCCCAAGCTCAGACTTCTCCAAACTCATGTAATTTCTCAACCAACTTCTCTGAGAAACTGCGTAGTTTTACATACAACCGCGGATTATAGGGCTTAGCAGTCGCATATTTGTCGTTCACATGTTTACATTGTGTACAAGCCATAGCGCAAGCTCGTGCGGACACTTACCCGCAACTTTGGTCCTTTGGTGCTATCCTTTCCTCTTTGTTGTCGTCGAACGAGGCAGGTGCCGCATTCCTTTCCAGCGACTGTTACAGTCCAAATCGGCCGTCAGGTGAACGACCTCGTAACATTCTGATGCAAAATGCTTCGAGCACACACGGCAGTTGCCTTGATAAGTTCAGAGCACTCAACCACTGGTTTCGTACCACTCAATCACGCACAATATCAACTGGGAACCTGGCACGATACATCTTTCTTAGTAGCGCACCTGCTCGTACTGCGAGAAGCACGGCATTGTCACAATTCACTCACGCTGCATCTCTCACAAAGTGACAACTTAGATGAGGTTGTGTGTACTGATTAATCGGAGTAAAAAGATGATCAAATTAAGGCGCGGAGAAAGGTGCCCGTACGTACACGACTCTCGATTTCGCTTTCAGCCTGGCGAGTGGTGATTGCTGGCGATTGCGAAACTGCGAGCCAGCAAACAAGCCAAGAGGAGCCAAAGCGAAAGCTGAGCGTGACGTCAGCTGTTCAAGCGGACGATCGGACGGCAAACCAAAAAACAGATTTCGCAGTAAATACAGGGTATTCGCAGAAACTATTTTGGAAGTACATTCAGTAGGCATCAACCTTTGTACCTGCGAGTTTTTGTTGTAATCTGTGGCAGTGAGTTTCCTCCGGAGCTGACCTTTAACAATTCTCAACTGCCTGCACAACGCGAAATCTCAACCAAACACCACACCCCAAATTCTCCAAGACAAACATGATGCGTCGGTTTATTGTTTGTTTGGTCTTTACCTCGTGCACGTCCATTAGGAATAACTTCAATTATCACCATCTTAACTATTCTATCAGAAGAAGGAACACCTCTCAGAGGGGTTTAAACGGTCGTTGAGTTTACAATTGAAAGCGTCCGCAAATTCCGCCATATTGGTGACGGCAACGTTGCATCGTTCCCTATGGCGAAGCCCGTCCGTTTCGTCATGCCCGTCGCACCATTTGTAGCAGTGAGCGAGGAAAAATAGCTGCATCGGAGAGAATGGAAGTGTTGGGAGCACGGGATCCTTTCCTCCAGCGACAGCTTGAAAGGCTCTGGCCGCCATTTGCAGACCCACTAAGTCAGCGAGGAGTACATCACCTGCCTCGCTGCCCAACTTCACGCTTCCTTCGGTCAGGGTGTCAGTCGACAGCCTCACACACTGCGCTTGTTTCAAGCAGTGGTCCCTCGCAGGTGGTGACCACCAGTTGTGCTTATTTCCGAACGGGTCGTACGTGCTGCCGTTCAAGTCGTACCCGTACATGATCTCGCGTCCGGCTAGCGCTCCTAACCCACCGTAGTTGAACGACGCCGGACCGTCTCGTATAAAGAGCGTCGGTCGAAGAGCGGGTGCCAAAGCTACTAACCGATTGCTGTGAACCACGTAGAATACTTTTGATTCATACACAGGAAACACAGCCCCGGTGTTGATGGCGCTCATTTTCTTTACTTGGAGCGCTTTAGCCCCTCGCAGCCAAGCGTCAAAGAATGGCTCCCGTTCCTCCGGTCTGTATCCTTCGTAATACGCATCTAGTTGCTGGACGTCGATGGGAACCTTTGGGTACGCTGAATAGAACTCCATGGCCTTCAACTTTGCGATGGCGGCTGCTTTCGGTTCGTCATCGAGCGAGCTGGTGTTGATGAGCGATGCGATGTAGGCGTCTCTGACGTTGAGCACAATGCCCTCCGCTGCTTGGATAGCGTCTTCAGTGATCACTTTAGAAAGGTAGGACGCAGAAAACGCCACCGGCATTACTTCCGAAACCCGTGCAGAGCACAGGACTCGAGGCGATCGCGACGGCGACAGAATCGCCAAGAGAGACGGACTAACATACACGCCGTATTCTCTTAGCAAAACCCACGCTATGAGGATTTTCATTTCAATGTCATCAAAACGGTTACGCAAAGATTTGATAAATGTAGTGGCTTTTGGATCGACGAACACCACGTCCTTCTCGTGGACATATTGTTTTCCGAGATTTATCAGTACAACCGGCCAGTCATCTGGAAGCTGTCCTACTGTCGTCTCCTGGTATGACGGCCTATCTGAGTCCCGAAGAGGGACATTCCAGGCGATATTAGAAGCATCTTCCTCCGCCTGATCAATATCTCTCGCGAACATACCGGCTTTGATGCCTAACGACGTCTGGTCGTACGTGCCTTTGAAGTACGCCTTGTAGCACTCGTGATATACCTTCCGTGCCTGTCTGCGATTCTTCTTCCTCTTGGCGTACCACTCCAGCCCTTTGCTGCTGTGCGATATCTGCATGGTTCTACCCTTTCTCCGGTCTAGGTTGTTTACAACGGCGATGGATACGAAGACGGGGATGGTGTACTCCAATCCCAAGCGTACCATCGATTCGAAGGGATCGAAAGTCGTGGGCGGAAGGTCCAGACTGACGTGCATGTCGTCCATCATGTTGGAGAGCACATACCTGGAATCCTGGTTGTCTGATGAGAAGAGACGCATGCACGATCTGAACAAAGTGGCGGCTTTCTCAATGGCAGACAGTTGACGACCCTCGGCGGCCGGGGGCACGAACAGAAGAGCTATGGCATAACTCAAGATACTGTTGCGTCCACCTTCGAAGGCGTCTGGAATATGTTCGTTGTATCTGTCGCAGACGTAGGCGAAGAAGTCGTGGCAAGGATTGACGTTGAAACTCAGGGTAGTGGCTAGTGCCTCGGCCGCATGTTGACAGCTCTTCGTGTAGCACGGTTGGACGTGCAGGCGTTCTGAGGAGTTTTTGCGTTGCACATCGTTGTAGTGTCCCTTGAAATATGCCAGCGATGTGACAACGATGGTTCCCGCCGTGACGCCAAGCACGGTGGCTCCAATCCAGCTTAAAGCCGCTGAAAGGGTTGACCATGCAAACTCCACAACAGGGCCATCCGGGTTCTGTAAAGAGACAAATCCCATCAGCAAATACCAGCCTGCCTCAAGTGATAATCTTACACAAATGTGCAGTTTTGCTCGACTAGGTTTTTTCACCGCTCGATGCGAGTGTTCATCCTTCTTCATCTTTCCCTACCAACTTTTCAAATGTAGCACGGGTCACAAGGTGTTTGTGATATTAAGGACCCGCAGAGAGTGCAAGGGAGGCATCGTTTCACGTTCGGGCTGTTAGAAAACCAAAACATTGGACGCTTGTATTTACGATGATATGATTTCGTTGATCGTGCTTTTCCTAAGTACTTAAAAGGCACTATAGTGCATAAATTTTCACGTTTTTGCTCTTCCTCTCAAGAAGCCTGACAATGAGGAGAGGCTTCTCATTGGTCCCCTCAGACGATTTCGCGCGATGATTGGACAAACCGGTAAAGGAGACCAAATAGAACCCGCGCATCATTGTCGGCCTCCTTGTAAAGGGGACAGACAAGGCATCCTCGTCGGAGGAATCCCGTTCCTTTTGTGTGCGTGTGAAGGTAACAGCATCGGCTGTACTATAGCAATAAACCTGCTTTAGGTGGCGCTGGGGAACTAGTGGCTTTAGCTAGTTACTCTGGTTAGTAAGTTTAGTTAACATTAGGCCAGGTTGTGTCACTCCCTTTCCCTTGGAGAGTCCCCCCGCCCCTCCATCACCTCGCGCACGCTCTTTGCGTTGACGTCATTTGTCTGATCCTCCGTGTCGGCATCAAAATGTGCTTTTAGTAGAAGTTGGTATAGCTTGCAGGTATGTTATATTCGTACTGAACTTGTATACGTTTCGTAAATATTAATATATATAAATAAATAAATCTATATATAAAAATAAATTCGTACTGAAATAAATATTGCTTCATAAATATCGCTCATTTAGGTTTATTCGCGATAAAGAATTCAAATGACATTCGTACGAGTGCAATTATCTGACTGCAGGGTTTGTTAATTCGATAAAAATTCGTAAGTTATCTTTCATACTGCGAGCAAAAATGTTCGGACTTTACTGCCCCTTCTGAGATTTACTGTTTTTTTGTTTCCGAAATGGCACCCATGACGACCTAGGGTAGGTTCAGGAAGTCCAACTCGACCGGAAGACAGCTATCGAAAGCAGCTACCCCTTCTGGTACCCTCAGTAGACACCTTTTAGGGAAAAATCTGCGACCAAAGCGGGTCATTTGTTGCAGTAATTAACTGGTTTCGGTTTACAAATTTTTGTCGCGGCTGGTAGCGGTGAAGCGCAAAAGGACGCTCTTCCCCTCTCATGTACACCAATGAATTACGCCCTTTTGCACTTCGTCGCAACAAGCCGCGACAAAATATGTAAACCGAAACCAATTAATTACTTAAACAAATGACCCGCTTGGGTGGCAGATTTTGCTCTAAAAGGTGTCCACTCAAAGTCCCAAAAGAGGTAGTACCCATTTTAAAGCGGACGGCGCCCTGCTTTAGAAGCTATGTTTTTTCCCGAAACTCTTTGTTTAAATAATGAGCACCTCCCAGCCATTCGGACGGTGCGCAGCCTGTAGGTGGTACCGGACATATACTTGTAAACAAGAAAATTCTTTTACTGCTGAACCGGTCACCGAATTATTTATCCCGGGGATTGGATGTAGTTCCGTATCGGGACCACTGCCTTTTTTTTAAAAGAAAAACGAATAAAAACAAAAATCTAACGCTTTTACGTGAATGAGGAAGTAATTAGTAACAAAATTCAACAGGAATGTCCCTCGTGTATTGCGTAAAACGTATAAAAATTAAATTTTATCGCCGGTTTCTTGATGGCGATCCGCCATCTTGGCTGAGGGCCTTACTGACCTAACCCAAGGCACAGTCTCGACGCCCGCACCGCCTAGTGCGTGCCTGGGAGGGGGGGGGGGCGGCGCCCCCAGACCCCCCCCCCAATCTGTAGAACCTAGCTTAACCTAACCTTACTAAAGTGAGGTGATTTAGCCCATTTCAACGACCCTACCTTTCGCAAGACGGCAAGTTTCGAATCCGTTAGGCTTAGCATTCCCGTGTTTAGCTGCAACAACTGTTTTTGTTTTCTTTTCGTTATTGTTCGTCACGTATTCAGAAAGAGTGCAGCTGAATTAATACTCGGCATCCTACTAGCTTTAGCTTTGTTCAATGCTTGCGTGTCATAGAGGAAACAGATACACTACATACCAACAGTTCGTGAGATGGGTGTTGCACAAACTTGAAAAAAAACAAGAGAATCGTTATACCAGTCTGCACGGTGAACAGGATACGCAAAGCCTTTCCCATACTAACTACTAGATGCTTTAAATACCCAAGATACTAGGTGGAAGTACCCTCTACAGGGGGTGCCCTTGCAGTTTCAGCTGTAGACACATGTCGGTAACGATGTAACTATAATAATGACTCCCCTCTCCCCCAACTTTTTTCAACACCCCTCCATGCTTGGGATTCTGGATAAACCATTGTGCTGATTCCTGGCACAAAGCCCCATCTCATCAGCCTGCTCTGCCTGGTAAGAATTACATTGGGCTCTCAATTCCACCAGACACAAATACAATCCTGTTCTGACGCATCCTTTTGTCCATCCATTCAGTCAGTATGTCGTAAGTGTTGTTCGAACTCTTACTGTCTGATAGTACCTAAATAGTGTTGTTTAAGCACCCCAAGTATTTCAATGATTGTAATGTGGAAGTAAATCAGACTGTTATGCTGGTTACCCTGCGTGTGACCTCCGGTTCCTGCTCTCAGTCCTCCAGAAGTGCTCACTACACAAGTTGACTATCCAAAACCTCAATCTTCCTTTTGTGTGCAAAGTGCACACCCAGTTCGAGTAGGATGTAGACCTTGAGGAACCAAGCTTTGTATCTTGGGCTGCTCAAATAGGCATGTTGTAGTCAAAGATGATGTAACATGAAATGTGGTTCATATAGTTTATTGTGGCACTCAGATAAGATCTTGATAATATGTCTGCAGAGGTTGTTCCAAAATAGCATATGTGATGCAGCATTGTACCTTATTGGGCTTCTAGGAAAAATGATTCACCTGATACAGACGGCAACATTTGTAACGATGTCTGACACATTTTTTGCAGCCACTGTTTTAAAATATGCATTAAAAATGCTCCAACTATGAAAGTATCACGAAGTTCTTCATTTCATTTGTTTACTTTAAAGACCCTTGTGAAGGGATTTGCATAAAGGAGGGAGGTTTGTATCCAAAAAGGATATACCAAAATGATATTAAGAAAAACACACAAATACACTGACTTAACACAACAAATACAATTTACTGCAGACGTTTCACCTCCCATTCGGGAGGCATCATCAGTGCAAAAGGCACCAATGAGAGACACAAAAGTCGATATTTAAGAAGGTCGACATAGATCTCCGGGAGGGGGCCACGGTTCACGTTGCACGCAAGTGGGTCACCCCTAATGCGCCACGATTCCAGGAGCTTCCTGGTCCAGCACCTTTGTTCGCGAGCCAGAGTCTCCGCATTTGCAAAATTGAAAGTATGGCCGGTCCTCCAACAATGGTCAACCAGTTCCGTCTTTGTCGTTGTCGCATCTGTAGCATAGTCCACCAAACTCCACCATAGTCATCCATAGTCAAACCAAAATGATGTACACAAAAATACACAAAATTCGTTCACTCACCACGAAGAAATTCATTCGATCTGAAAATGATAATAGTACTTGGAATTAAATGACGATATATTTTGTTCTGACGCTATGTGGGCAGGAAGGTCATTCCAGTTTGACACCATCAGCTGGTGCGGAGAGTAGAGGATTTTTTTTTTCTTGTAGGTGGAGCAAGTACTTTGTGCGGGCCAGCAAGTCTTCGAAGTAACTTGTGAGGGGATTGACAGTAAGTGGGGTGGGGAGGAGGGCGATAGTAATATTACTTATGAAAGAATGCCAGGCCTGATACCTTTCATCTGGTAATCAAAGGAGTAAGAAAGAGTTGGGCTTTAATGGCTAAGACGCTGGAAAAAGGATGATAATCACGAGCAACAAACCGTGCGGTTCTGTACAAATTCTACTTTGTTGATTAAGAGATGTTGAGATGGGTTCCAGATTGCAGAGGCATATCCCAGTTCTTTTGAACGTGGCAGTTGATGTTCTGAGACTGGAACACATAGAAAGGACAAATACATACAAAGTATCGAGTGCGTAAGAAATGAATGATGAAAGAAGGCATTCACTGGAAAAGTTAACCTGTAGTAGGCCTTGAACCCGCATCTTCTGTATTACCGATCCAGGGCTCTTACCAATTGAGCTAAGCTAACAATCCTCTCCAGTGACTTCCAAGGGTGCAGATGTACCCTAGGAATCGGTTTATGGGCAGGAGAACATTAGTTACTGTTATTATATGCAGGCATAGCTCTCTGTCCAGTATGATCACTGCAGAGCACATTTGCAGGAACTCACAGGCACAAAACTTGCATAATAAATATGTAATAGCCTCAAACAGCTATTATATATAATAAATAGGGCATGGAAGTAGATGGTCTGGCAGTACAACATAGGTAATCTTGCCATCTCTATATATTTCCCAAAATTTTGAAAATAATTCGATAGAATTACTGTAATGAACTGTTCAATTTTTCATCACAGATATATTTTTAGCACTCTCTCTTTCATGTTTCAAAATATACTTGCATCGAACCTACAGAAGCTTGTGTGTGTAAGTAGAGTCACACATCTCATGTGCAACAGGCAGGTCTAAGTTGTATTGAGATATGTCAAGTCCTTACGCGTGCTCACCACCTGTAGATTCCTTTAAAGGGAACAACAATATTTTTCTTAGTAACAACTTCACGCTATATACCACATTTATAAAAGAAATTGGTCCAGTACCTGACGGACAACTGTCATGACCATTGCAGATGTCTTCCTCTCCTGTTCCTTCCACTTCTATGAAGTCATCACCCTAACATTGTTTAAAAAAAGCCATATAAATTTATGAGGATCTCATTTCACATGAAATTAAATGAGGCAACCAGGCACGAAAGGCATCAGCCTGATGAGGAGCCTAGCACCAATACAGTGTGCGATAACTGAGATATTACCATTACGAGCATACAGCAGATCACAACCACATAAATAAAATATACAATTGCACCGATCTGTGCACATTTTCACACACACAAAAAAAACATAACATAGTGGCCTGTCTCTAATAAGACTTCAACAAGTTTGTGTAACTCTGTTTTGAAACTGGACACAGGAAGGCCATTTCCAATCAGATGAAAAAAACTGATTCCCGTATTGATTCCGTGAAAAAATTTGATTTGAAAGAATTTATTTTCGTAGTTGGTCCGTAGCAGTGGAACATTGTAAGGTGGTACAGTGATGGATTTCATACCATAATGGCAAGTGTTTGGGATGGCGCTAAAAGATCCTGAATTTGCAAGGCAATTTTGTGTAAATGTCTGATTTCCAAGTGAACACTTTGTCAACTGTATTTTGCATGTCTTGAAGGAGATGAGGGGCTGGACAGATGGATTGTAATGGCACCCCTGGTGGGCTTCTTTGCAACGAAGGTCCAGCACATTGCACCTGTAGACATGGTTGTCGTACACCAGGCTTTCTTTCTTTCTTTTTTTTTTGTGCACTGCAATTTTATCATAGCTGCCCTCTGTGGTGTTTCCCGAAATTAGACAACACTAGTACAGCTTGGGGTAAACTAAGGATTTCAACTGCGTTGGTTTAGAATCCAGAGCCCTTCTTTACTATGTGCAGTATGCTGCATATTATAAGCAAAAACAAACAAATGAAAACTTGTACCTCCAACATTTGGTTCCACATCTTGTCCAAGAAACTCATGAACTACATTCGTGCACACTGCTGTGACAATTAAAATGTTAAACCTGGATGCGGAATACACAGCTTAATTTTACGTACTGTAGATGTTGCTTACTGCAATGGCACGGCTGCATTCTGAACAACACTCGGAATTGTACAGTATATCTTTTGATTTAGTGCGTAAACTTCAACTTTCTTTCTTCCTTACCTTTCTTTGTTGCGTAAATGGCCTCCTAACATCTGCATGCCACTAACCTTGTCACGTCCAGATGCAAGAATCTTGGAAGATAGATTCAAAGAAAGCACTGCGGACTGCTGTAGACGGAGGTTCTTTGTACTCAAACTGAGGGGTACGTCTCATAGTCTGCATTCTTTAAATACGATTGGCAAAATCCGCTGCCAACCATACCTGCCGCCGAATGCCCGCCGAGAAATCTCGCTTTGGCGACACAACCGAGGCATGTCAAATGAAGTCGGTGTACCTCGATAAATTGGTCGTTGTTCCAAAAGATATAAATAAAGGAAACTTGGAAGTACACACACTACACTAAAGCTGTGAAACAGCGCGCTGGATCCGGAAAGTCGTCGTAGGTCGAAGCTCGTAGCTAGTTCCTCTTTCCACAGAAGTCGCCAATTGGATTATTGCAGTTATAAAACAGGTCGCAGATTTCGAAGTATATACATACTCTTTATTTCCAGACATTATGACAACAGTATATCGGTGTAAAAATGTTGGTTCTTGCTGAAAGTTGCTGTTGTAGTGCTCGATCACGTGATGGCGGTCTGCGCGCTGATTGCGTGGGCGAATGACGTCATCCCAGTGGGATAACAAGATGAGTTCTCTATATATGCGTACGTTTTCTTTGTTTGACGCTAGGTGTGCCAGCGTCGGCGTGAACCGCGATGTTTAAAATTCAAGTTTACGAAAACTACGGGGTGTTGAGGCATGCATTTTCGTATGTGAAGTTGCTTTTGTGCATTCTATCGGTTGCTACTGCGGAAAAGTCTCTCCAGCTTCTGGTCAGAGACCCTTTAATCTCGAGAGAAGACAGAAGATCCCTCTTCAGGCATTTGTCCGATTCCTGGTCTACCCTACAGTGGCAACACTACATTCCAACTAGGTCCTCTTTGGGAAGTGTAGACCCAACGCTGTCATACCGGCTTCCTGAAAGCTTCCTCGTCCTCTGAAGTCGCTCATCCACAGGCTACGTCTGAATGTGGCCTTCACTCCGTTCTATCGCTACCAGCTAGGCTGTGATGCTAGCCCTATGTGCAACGAGTTTGGTGTACTTGCCAACGTAGAACACACACTGCTCCGCTGCCGGACCTATATCAACGAGAGGCGTACACTGCAGTCACAGCTTACCACCCTTGGCTGCCGCCCCTTCAACTTGTCGACCATCCTCGGCCTTTGGGACACTGCGGCCCACTCCAGGGCGGCGTTGCGTCATGTGGTTGGCTTCTTTGAGGTGACAGGCCTAAAGGACTCATTATGACCCCAGCAGCGCTCTCAAACATTCCCACTATCACGATCACGTTCAGCATCGCCATCGTTGCTCCAGTCATTCCCGTCATCTCTCATCGTCATCATTCATCATTGTCACCACTCATATACGATCCCCTAGCTAAGGGTAGCGTTCCATTCCTAGAATGGAAAAACTCTCCACTTCATCATCAGAATATATATGTTGTTGTTGTTGTTGGATTGCATAGATGACATTTGAAGAACTGCAGTCTAGCTCTGCAATGATCTTTGCGGTAAAATTAGAGTTTGCACTTTTAACTTCCTGCGTGGTCTGCATTAGTTTGCAAATCTGACAACGTCGGCTATCACACGGGTGACAACCAATCGAAGAATTTGTCGTACTCTTTACTTTGGAGCGGACTAAGTTATCCTGCAGACTGCAGTTATACTGCAAGTTATACTGCAGATTACGTGTACGTCTGTAAGCGACACGTGTTGGTTCGGGAAAAATTTCCTTAATGCGTTCGGACTGGAGTAGGATACTATGGTTGCGATTGAGTATGCTGTTAATCTTTGGGATATTTCCGGCGAATGTTACAGTTAAGTTTACCGAATTGGTTTTGGAGTTATTTTTTTTCCTTTTTTCGAACAAGCTAATGCGATCTACTTTGCGAGCCCTTTTGAGAGCATCTTGCACTAGGTTCAGTGGATACTGACGATCAACGATAGTTTCTTGCAGCTGTTTGTCGCCTTTGCCGTCGGGACCATTTGTTTTGGGGCCATTTCTTCCAGGAATGTTTTTTTTTAACATTTTTCTTGTACCTCTGCACCAGAGCAGCTGATAACAAAATCAGTGACGATTTTCATATTCAGTGCCGTTAAAAACTCGTATGCTTACAACGACAGCACCATTTAAACTTAGGATCCAGGGTCCCTTCACCGAAAAATTAGCGGCCTCTGTCCACAGAAAACAAACGAGGCAGATACAACACAGCCGCAGGCCTGCCTGCCCTAAAGCGTGCATTGTCATACCAATCAGGACAGAAACAACAGTGAGCAGACCCAGAGAGTACGATACACGTACTCTCTCAAACAGCAGACCCGTTTGTTGCTTTTGTCGTCAATCAAGAATAGGGTGTTGTGTGGCGGAGGGATTCTTTTCTCACGTATATACTGCGATATGGCGCCACAAGGAGGCGCAGAATACATCAATCAAGCAGCGTGTTACATACCTTCATATTTTATCATATATCGGGAGAACAGATATTCGGAAGCGGATGATCCTGGTATTAAAATGTTTTAAAAAGATTTTTGCAACGCCACTCTAGAAAAATTCCGGCATAAGTCTCTTAGCTTTTTCGAGAGGAGCGCTTCACAGCGTCAGTATCTAATTACGGTATTTTTTGTACTTCAGTGACATCTTTCGAAAAATGAATTTTGAAAACGAATATTTTTTCCTGAAGCGACAAAGCGTATTTCGGAATGCTATCGAACAAGACCAGTCTCGTGAAACTCGGTTCATTATTTACCGAAACAGTGTGTAAAGTTTGTCCCATACAAAAGGCATGGGGACGCCAGAGGTGGTATCACCTCTTGACGCACTTCGCAGGCCATATGAATCAACCAAAGGGATTTCGATGGAGGACGTTGACTTGCGCAGAAACGCGTTACTCCCAGATAGAGAGGGAAAGAGTTGCTATAATATTTGGACTGACCAAGTTTGGAGGTCATCTATGGGGACGATCCTGCTCTCTGATCACTGACCACAAGGCATTAGTGAGAATATTCCAACTAAACGCGTGGTTGATTCTGAAAATTTCGGAGATTGACCAGGAAAAGCCAATTTCTGGGGAAGTAAATCTGCAACAAAGAAAAGAAGAGAAAAAAATGCTCAGAAGTCGTGGAAAGTATCCCCTGAGACAAATGATGTTGGCCCCATAATGTTCAGACAGTACATTTGTAATATGATTTTTTTTTCATCTTCGGTTAAAACCCTTGTATATTTACGTGTTGGCGTTTGGACAAGAAAGAAAGCGGTATTTTTGAGGTGCGGATCCAATTTTTGCAGGCTGGCTCTCTCGATTCGTTTGTTAACATTGTAAGTGCGAAATATTGCGAGTCGCCTAATATTTTTTGCTGTGTATTTCGTTCGGTGGATTTATTGTTAACCTACCGATATGCTTCTTTCACATAAGTATATAAGAAGTATTCAGGTTTGAGCGTGCTAGGTTGTGTAATAGTTACCAGCTACCCCACTTGCTATTTTAGCTTATAATGCGAATAAATTCATAGAGTGAGTTTTGTAATACATCATACAAACACGTAGCTACTCCGACATATTACTGGGATCGTAATATAGCTCAAACTGTCATTATTATTGCCCTTCCCTGTTCCTAAGATATAGCGAAAACTGGGGCACGACCATGTCCACGCGGGCCCAAGATCAAAGGGCACTAAAACACAACAGCAACTGTCTGCGCCACACCATGCAAATGTCCACGCACTTCGATTACGGATTTCTTCCGACTCGAAGGGTTTCGGTTTGCGTTTCGGGTCAAGTAAGAATGATAATATCAAAACGTTGCTTGTCATCAGCATAAATGGACGTATAAGTACCATAAAGACTCGCCTCTGACCTGCACATAAGTAGCATGGGCACCAAGGTATCGCCACAAGCAGAACGCGACATACTTCTGGACATGAGTGTGCAGTCTGGGCCTTGACAATGGGGTCTCGATAATGTACCTGATCTCGTCGGGCTCAGGTATCTCGGGGTTGTCTCGGGGTATTTTGGCAAGGGTGATTGTGTCCGTAGTATGTGCAGGACTCATTACGCGGCTGTATTCTGCAGCCTGGTTTTCGCTCCACGTCAACCTCGTGAAATGTAGGGCCTTCCGAAGATGACCGTGCTTTTCGTGACAAATGAGTACCATGAAGGCGAAATTGGCCCACTGATTGAAGAAGCAGGTCCTGGGTACGTCCCACAAATAGAACGCGGCGGCGTTAAGCTTCAAGGTATTGCGCCAGCGATTGTCTTTCCTCACATGTCTCAACGACGAGAACTTCCAGCCGTAGAAGTCCTGCACATCTGTTCACGTAAATACGGGTGGATGGAGTTGGCGTGTGGTGGGCTGCCGTACTACCGTCATGTTGACACCGTCGTCCGCAGGTGTGTACGTATGGGCCATTACAGTAAGCAAAGTACGACCGGAACGAAGCTCCGGCGTTGCTAACGCTGAAGGTTCAGCTCGGCAGAGAGCTGGACGGAAAATTTACGTGTAGAAGTGTAGGGGAGTGGACCAAATGTTAGAAACAGGGAAAATATATTAGCGCAACAAGTGACTTATTTCAAGTGTCCGGTTGGAATGGGCAATTTCAAAGATGTACGCGACGAAGGCGGCAAGACCACACTGTAAGAAAATATTCCGTTTCAAAACGGGAACGAATGCTACTATCCGTTGATGCCAGCCAAGTCCCCGTAGTCTTCCGTTACGGCTCTGATGGTAGACGGCGAATGTACAGGAATGCACCCGTAACTGAGAAAAACGGTGTTGAGTCTGTTGTGAACTGCCAACGGCTACCACTCAGTAAATAGTACATCATCACCGAAGTGCCGTTTGGGCAAGGTACTGCTATATATCAGTAAGTATAGGAAATTGTACTCGTGATGTGCCTCTTCATTACGGCAGCAATTCACTAATTATAATGACGGGACCCTGTGCAGTAATGAAACGGTGATTCCGCTTTAAAACAGGGATAAATGCTGTCGACCATGATGCTAGCTGGTTTCCTGTTGTTTTCCTTTACAGTCCTTATGATCAATGCGAGATGTCCAGAGATTTTGTTTCATTGTTAATTGTTCAATTCTCATGTTTTGTGTGTCCAGAGAGGATAGCTTTTCAATAATAACCGTTTTGGAAATTACTGGAAAGACTACAAATAACTTGTGCATGACTTTGGTTGCGGAACATTTGACCGCTATGTATCACATGAGCTGAAAAGAAAAGAAAGTATTACTGAGCCTCCTTAGTCATAATACTTCCACAACAAATTAAATTATTTGATGAATAAAGAAATGTAATATGCTCGTAGGAAACATTTACAACTTACATGTTCCCACTTCTTGCTATATTCATCTGCTGCCCTCACTGCCTCACGCATTTATGTATGTAACCCTATTGATTTTTTTATGCCTGCTGGCTCCCTTCGTTCTCAATGATACCAACCAGGTGCCTAAAATCACAACCAATTAATAAAATTTCCTTATGAGTATTCAAAATAATTGCATGAAATATTCTTAGTTTCACATGGTGTAATGATCAGGACAAACACTCCATTTCTCTACCAACTATTCCAAATAAGTTTATGAAGAACACTACACGTCCACCACTGCAAGTGGCACAACAAATTTCTGAGCACATAGATAGGATTTTTTTTTCATCCGTGCAACATGCTTATGAGCATAGTTCAGCATGGCAGAGACACCACCATATGTGAAGCATATGAATGTCTCTGAAAGGTTAGCAGTTGATATGGCCTCTGCTATACGTATGTGTTACGTCGCCTGCTGTATTTACTGCAGTATGTATCGTACCAGCCGAGCAAATATGTAGTATAATATAAGGAGGGTTCTTGCGAGACAGGCCCGCAGATAATCTAAGCTAGAGCAATATCTAAACTTCCAAACCAGTTTTTTGTTACTCTACTACATCACGTGAGTTTCAAAATGCTATATTTCACCAGTATGTGATATGCTCTCCTACAACATTTCAATGCATGTCACAACATTTTTTTTTATATCTGCTGTACTCTATCCAGGTAAGCCATGCAAACAGCAAATATACCTGTGAATCAATATCAGGAGTGCCTCCCACTTTCAATGGATATGCAGGGTCATGACGCTGCCATGTGTGCCACTTCCTGTCGTTGAGAGGGAAGCAGAACATTGTCTGCTTCCAATGCATCAAGTACTGTCTTGCTGAGGCTCTCCCAAGGGTAATAAATTCGTGAGAGCAGAGGCATTTGTGGGATTGGTGAAGGTGCACTCACACATGTTGACTGATCTAAACAGGAAAGCAAAACAAAAAATGGCACTTAAAGCCCCAAGCAAGAGGGCAAAGTGGCATCTGGAGATGTATGCACTATACCTTGTTTCCATAGTCCATTTTTAACAATGAAAATGTCATCGAGGCATTTCTCAGCACCAGCAACCATACAGCGAAGTGATAACTCATCCACTAAATACACCTAGAAACAAATAACTGGTGTTACAAAGGTTTTTAGAACAACAATGCAATTGAAGCTCATACGAGCAGTATAAACGTTATAACAAAAGTGGCATACCTGTATGTCGCCTTCCTGACAAATTCGATGACCCACAGTAACTCTGATTAGCTCCTCAAGACATGTTACTGATACCAAGTTTTTCGTTTTGTGATCTCTACTCCTGATCTTCAGAAACGTCTAGTAAAAAAAGAAAGAGAAAAAGCAGCAGCATTGAGCAAGCTTTGAAAACCACACACATATATAGCAATCACTGTAGCACGCATAGGGAAATATATGTACCTCTCATATGGAACTTTCTGTGTCAGAAAACTAGAAGTTAGTAAGCGAAACCAGAAGTATTGTATATATTTTGCAAAAATTTGGTTAAACAGACTATATATACCTCCATAATCATGGTTGAGCAGAGATATTCTGAGGGAGACAACAATAGAGTTTACTACTTCATAAACTGAATATGGATGACTGTCCATTTAGTCTGAGGGTCGCACACAACAATATTCACTTGTACCTGAGATTCAAGATGGTATAGCATGAGGTCTAGTAGGAAGGTTGATGGCGTTATGCGAAAAAGAAAAATTGACATCACCTCCGGGCCAGTTTCCACAAAGATGTGTACCAGTTTCCCATAGCACAGGTTGTACTCGTCTCTGGAGACCACAAGATAGTGTCCTGTTGTATGTTGAGTCCCATGAATAGTGACTGTCGAAGCACACAAGAAGGGACTGTCAACTCACAGTGCACGATGCATCTGTAATGAGGTGACGTTTTCAGCGTGCAATATGTGCTTCCTCACTGTCCACACTGCTGGCTGCAAGAAGTAAGGGAGCAAAACTTTTGAGACAATACTTTTTGTGTTGAATGTGTTGGCATTTCGTCAGGATGACACCTGGAGGAATTGGTTCTATAGTCCTTAGAAGCAGCATTACGTCCCTCTATGGTGCAAGGAACACCACTTGCAAAATCTTCATGTGATAGCAGATGGTCGAAAAGAGCTCGACGAGATTAAAATTTCTGCAGGAACAAAGCGCACCCGTATATCACCTACCAAGACAGTGCAAAAAAGGGATCCATTTATGTACAGCCTTCAGCTGTGCGAGCAGGAAACTGTTACTGGTGAAAATTTTGACGCCGCTTTGACTAGTAAAGGTACATTTGTCTGGAAAGACTGTGAAATGTGACCTCTTTGATGAATTGTAAACTGTAGAGGATTGCAATTTTGCAGACAGGAGGCCTTCCTATAGTGCAAATGCAACAGATTTCAATGGGAAGTATAACAGGCCATATCGGAATGATATCCACTTTGGAGATTGGGACACCTTCAGGTGAACCTTCCACAACAGAGGAATTCTGTTTACTCCAGCTCCAAAGGGGAAAATAGAGTCACAACATTTATCAGTTTTTAGTGCGAGAACACAGCAAAACACAAATTATTTCAGTAGCCTCACCCTGAATGACTGAAGGTTAGGCAACTCTTTACGTTTCTACTCATGATCCACACACAGTGACACACACAGACACTGCTCTCCTGCTGTTGCACACCGTTGCTGAAACGCGTCTGCAACGAAACAATTTTTTCAACCATGCATACAAGTGGTGCTTATAGTAGTGGAACAACGAAACAGAGTTTCAACTCACCTTTGCTTTGCGGGGGTACAGTCGGCCAAAGCCCAAACACTAGATGTACTTCTAAACACTTAAAACTTCACGGAGCGTCTCATGCGTCTACGAGGAAATAATTTCGCGGGCTTCCAGTTAGCGGTTCAGGTGACAATGCTGCATTGCTCCGCGCTGCGCACTCGCTGACGGCGAGACGCCGGCGTCCTTGAGCCTGCCACATTCATCCGAGCAAAAAGTTACGCCCAAATATCGCGATATCAGTGTTGGATCGTTTAAAAACTGTAAATATGTGCTTCGCTGAATACATGTATCGTCTTCCATATTTCTGCTACTATAATCGTGACGTGGTCTGAACAAAATATTTCATTTTCAGCGATATTGCTCTACTCATTCCTGGAAAAGACGACGCGATAGCAACGGTTCATGTGTCTCTACGGAATTGGAGCAGCAATGAAAAAGAGAAGCTCTGGTTCCGTGGGCGCCGTTCCGTAAATTTACGGTCTTTTTTAACAGTGCATGCGATGCTTACGATGGTGACGATTTCTGTTCCGCTTCATAATTTATCAATTTCACATCTAGTGCGTCCGTTGTCATGGGGTCGCTGTCAGTATATTCCCGTTTACGTTTGAATTACGAAGATGGTGAGGAAAGCTCTCTATTTCTTTCGAATGAGTAATGGCGTGTGAATGGTGTATTCGCCCCCTTTTTTCGTGCACATTCAAAGTTTCGCCACACGCACACAATTTTCGGGGTTCTCCAGCATTCAGTAATGCCTAAATGAACGCACACAAAGGGACAATACCTCGGAGATCATTCAAGACGCCGTCTCTGGGGTTTCGCTTTCCGCAGTCTGCGAATCAACCAACGGTGTCTGGGCGCTCACTTGACTAGGAGCGACGCAGCGACATCGAGAGGAGCAGAGAAGATGGCGGAGTGCATTGTTTGCTTTGTACATGCTCGTGGAAGTTGAATGTGTCAGTTCATGGTTCCAGATTCCTGAGGGGTGGAATAGAGCGTATGAAACACTCCCCTAGTGCTAGTGGTAAAAACCATTGGACACTGGCGGTCATCTCCTGGCTCCGTGTGCATATGACATCCTCGTGTTCAATGTGTTGGCGTGATTGCTTCAAAAACTTGTGCGTGCAAAGCCTCTTATCCAGTGCAACGCGATCCCTTTGGTTAAGGGAGTTAACCCGTAGTTAGCTTGTAGACGAACATGATGCGTATCAAATGTGAAATTGCAATTATTGCGGATATGATATGTTCTGTTGTCTGCTGTCTATGTTCTGTTCTACCCTGTTCATATTGATTACCATATGACCCTGAGAGATAGTACCCTACCTATGAGATGGTATCCTGTTTCAGGATACTGCGTAATGTTTCAGGACAGTCATTATAAATTATTTTGTGTGCAATACGCATTTTTAGACTATCGCTGGGAAGTTGCTTTCGTTGTGCACCGTTTCTGTCGATACATATGACAAGGTGATTGAGGTGTTACTGCTGTCATTCTGGTATTCTTCATAGTTGAATGCTTGCTGATTAGTGAGGTAAAGCCAACACATTCGCCACTGCACATCTACGTTCGTGACCGACCATTGGGCTACGCAGAACAAGTATTTTACTCTGTATATATATACTCTATGCAGCGCTGCCTTAGCCGGATACACCAGCGCAAGATGCTTGATGGATGGAATATCGTTCCACTGTGGCGCTGGTAAAATTTACAGTCGCATAGGGCTCGTGCTTGTGGAGGCTCCTGGCACTTTCTGGAGTAGTATCAAAAGCACGAGCGAACATCATAGATTCGATTATCATCAAATTTCACATTGCCTTCAAATTTATTGTCACTCCATTGCATAAGTGTTTCTGCTCACTGTTGCTTTTCCACTTTCAGGGAATTTCTTCGGACTTTCTCATCTCGTCGTTTCTCGCGATGGAGGAAGCCATGTGCGCCATGTCACGTTATGAGATGTCACTGTGCAACATACTCTGCACTGATGGATAGAACAACTCAAACGATGTGCTCGCATTGCGCGTTGCGGCAGATCCCTTAGTTGCATGCGGTAAACGAACCCGGATCACTGAGATTTCTGGTCATGGCGTGCATAAGTTGTTCAACACTGGCAGATCAATGCATCCAGATGGTTAAAGCTGTGCAACGTAAGATTACATTTCCGGGTACCCTTCTGCTTTGTAGACATAGATAGTAGTAGTAGATATTGGTGTATACTATTTGTGCACCATCCCATCTTTATAGTGCTTGACAGTTTGTAAATCCTTTCCAGCGGATCTCTGCTGTATGCCTTTTACCTGGAAAATGAGCTTGGAGCAGCGCCTTCCTCCTATGAAGACATCCATCGCCCTTGCAAGGAAGAACATTAGAGCATGGCAGTGTAACTTTACTCAGAGAACTGCGTCATTATTTTGTGTGTTCCCTGCGCTCATTTCACATACCTGTACACTGGTTCGGATGGGGCTGTTTTGTAGTGCCATCGTTTTCACAGACTGCTCTCCAGTACCTTTGAACGTTGGTACACCTATTCGATAGATTACATTCCATAGATCGATAGATATATCCTGCTCGCATAGACCACACATAGACCACACATGCTTCACATTAGGAGAGGACAACAATACACATGTTTCTGCTGCATTTGTGAAATGAGTACATGGGTATTCCTTCCCACTCGCTTGGAAGTTCTCTTTTACAAGAACGTCGTCAGTGGTTAGTGTTTTTGGAGTACTGTCCACCTATGCAGGGAGGTTTGGTGGGGGGGATCGGTCCAGCATTTAAAACCAAATGTTTACATGTTCTTTCAGACATGCCAATCAAACTGGCGCATTGTAGAATATCAGCAGTTGCGAACATGGCTATTCACGTACAGTGACCTGCTTTCTTTTCCTCCACAGGGGACATTGCAGCTTACTTCGTGACATTGTTGACTTAAGTACAGATTGATAGTTCTTGGCCGTGTGTTCATTGACTAGTTTATTTTTGTCATGTGTTATCTTGAATTCATCCATTCACACATATGTATTCCCCTCTAAAGCTCTCATGCTCAAACTCGCTATTTCGTCCCATTAAGGGTGTCGATGTTTTTCAAGTTTTTTATTTACTTATCATTTATTTTTATTTCTCAAGTTTGTTCAAATATTGTTCAATTTTATTAATTGCTGATAGTCATGCGACCATAGTAGAACAATCTATAATTATTTTATTGGGTATATATTGTGTATACCACACGCAAAGATTATTCCTCTGACTATTCATGTGAGTAGTAGACTTCTGAATGGCGAACATGTGAATAGTGAATGGCGAACTTGCGAGTAGAGCACATGATAATTATTTTTGGGGGTTGAGGAATGGGATGAGGGTGAGAATTTATGTTAGGAGTAGCAGAACAAGTCGGGAGACGAATTCAATTTCTCCTGTGTTTTTTTTCCTTACAAACAAACAACTATTCATCTACCTTCGTTGTTTCCCTCTACCCTTTTTGTTGTTATTGCCCCGCCTTCAAATGTTATATTGGATATTTGTTGTTGACCGGAATGACATCGCGGTGGTAGTGGTGAAAGGGCTCGCCGTTGTCGACCTCACAGACGTGGGCAACGTCACGACTGACGCCCTGGGGGAATGTGCGTCCTGGGCCGACTTCTAAGGGAACTGTACCGACATATGTCTGAAAGCGTCTGAGGAAAACCCAGGAAGAATGAGTTCACGATAATGGTCCGAAACACACCACAAGCAAATCATGCTATTTATTTCAACGGGCCGATATCACATTGTTAAAGTTAGATCTCATAGCCCCCTGAATCGTATAGTTCTTCCGACTAAAACTCCTTATTAGATCAATTACAAATAACCATTACGTTTGTGCCCTCTAAGAGGGGTTGCTACTCTTCATTTGAATGCAATGTGATTTCCAGTTGAACCATTGTGATTTGCAACTGTTTATACTTCTGGCGCAGGCACTACACAACCTAAAACAAGACGGAATGGGGTCTTTGAATGTTTTTTCTGTCCTTACACTTCAAAGTGGAAATGGAATGTGATTACTCATGAGAGGACGCACACAGGAGCCAAGCCGTTCATATGTGACATCTGCAAGAAGACATTTGCACACAAGAACAGTCTCGGTCCTCACTTACGCCGCCACACAGGAGAGAAGCCTTACAAGTGTCAATTCTGCTCAGTCACGTTCACCCTAAAGAAATCCATGTTAGACCACATTAAGCCGCACAGGAAAGCCAGACCGACTGTGCGCAAAGTCTGTGCCAAGTGACTACCGCAGCACCGAGTTGTAGTTCCACAATACTATTCCCACTGGACGAACTCGTTGCAAGGTCTGTTCCCGCTCCTCTTCAACATACAGATGTCTTCCTGAGCACATTATGCGACACACAGGAGCAAGACAAGACAGAACAACATGAGACGACTATGTGGAACTTTCTTGGGAGTTTGCGTATTTCTGTTCTGTTATGTAGTCTCGTTTACTGCATTTCCACTTCTTACACGAATGGCGGAAACAGCTGCCATGTGTTTGCTTAAACTGCACTTACGCATTGTGAGTTCCCATATGCACACTCTTCAGTTTCTCCTTGTTTACATTATTATTACCTCTGCGTTCCGCGGAATTTTATGTAAAATGTTGACAGCCCTTTCTTGAGTGTATTCTTTGGTTTGATGCGTATGTTTTTGCTGATCGCATAACCTTTGTATTCGTGTCGAGCCAATAGAGAAACAATGTTGATTTGCTGGAATAAGTTTATTCATTCAATAGACTAATAGTTATGGTAATAGTTATATAGTTATCATGCTGATTATATTATGATTATACTGGGTGTGTCACCTAAGGCGATAAAGAATTGTATCTGGCGACGTACTCGCCGGAGGGCTGTCGGACTTTTTTAATTGCAGGAAATTTAATTTGTTCAATTGAACTTTGAAAATTGCCAAGCGAACCTCACTTATTTTACAGAAATATGATGTCCTCCACGGATAACCGCAGACCCAACAAAAACTATGCACAGTATTCCAACAGAAATAGTAGAAAAAAAATAGCAAAAATTACGCTTTAAGCCCGCCTGCTTGATTTTCGCAGAGAACCGCGCGCGAAATCTCCGTCTAGACGAGAAAGTGTCCTCGCCGTCATTTGTTTTGACATCTTTGTGATAAGACGATTGTTTTGTTTTCTTTCTGATAAGTCGTCGGTTATCACCACCGTCAAGGTCAACGCGCTGCAAAGAGAGGTAAAACAAGAGGCGGGAAACTGGTGATGAAACTCCTAAATCATCATCATTAGAGTAAAGTTGCTGTTGCTGGTGGTTGTGTATTGTTTGCAAAGCACTTGAAACGAAGCCGTACCATTCCCAACGCCCTTGCAAGGACGCCTACGGGGGACATAGACTGTAGCCGTTCTGCATTGACATAACTGTGCGTCTCCCATCGGGCAGAAATTTGGCACTCGCTTCTCGAACCTTTGGTTGCGAAAACATTTTTTCTTTGCAATAAACCCATATCCCCCCCAATGGCGGAGGCTCTACAACCGGAAAGCGCAAGTTACCTACATATTTTTGTGGACTACTAGAGACGTTAACGGACGACTTCAGAAAATCCAAGAGAGCATAGCGCCGCTTTCAACAATGGGAACTTGCTTATCAGAAAGGAGGATAAGTTTCGCAAGCTGTTTCGGTTTCTCTTGGTGTCTCCATGCCGTAAAAGGGTACTTTCTGATGTTAACTGTTCTTGAAACCGCTGCCCTCTTCTCTTTCGAATGTCAGTCAGGCACATACTCATTTTACCCATACCCGTATAGGCGCCGATTGCGTGGGGGATTGAGAACCTGGCCGCGAAAATATCCCAGGGGGGTCAGGCCCCTGGGGGGTCAGGCTACCCAGCTGACACTTAAGATGAACGTTTCCAGGGATATTCTGAAAATGGCGTGTTACACACGAGCAGGGTGTCGAACCGAACCCGAACCTTTATTTTTTGCCGGAACCGAATCCAAACCCGAACCGAAATTTTCATGACGCTGTTGAACCCGAACCGGAACGGAAGCGGCAAAAACAATATCTGTAACCGGTTCGCAACGAAACGGTTCGAACGTAAGAGTCAGCATAAGAGTTCAAGTGTCTCAATCCTCGAACGAGGACACACTGGTCTCCATAAAATTGATTTAGCAAATCTTCACCTAGCAGTCAAACAAGGACGTGTAGTAAGTATGCCTGAAGCTCTTTATTAACGCGTTGACGCGCAGTTGTCTTTGTATTGTTTGCCGCGGATAGAGCCCCGCGCACGCGCTGCGGTGTCTCCTCTTCAGACAGGAGGTGCCATGCGTAAGCTTGTCAAACACTGGATTTCCAAGCGGACGACGTTGCTGCCCTCTGCTAGCAAGTGGTCTATTTTCTTAAAGGTGAGTATAGCCAGCCATAGTCAACCGAATAACACAGGAATGGAGTAGAACAGTTGTGTAGCTCTATATAGGACGAATACGCACAGCATTTCCCTTTACAAGTCAGCAGTCGGCATTAAACGAGTCCGAAGCGTGACAAGTGTAGAAGGAACATACACAGAACGGTAACTGTATGACTGCTTGTGGTTTGAAAAATAAATATAGTACAGCTTACTGGTAGTGCAATTGTGTTGTGGATTACCTGTACACTGCTGTGAGCTCGAACAGAGCAAGGCTGGCTGACTTATTTTCGACATGCCTCGGTACGGTTTCACATCGATTTCACACTGCGAACGCAGTGTGCTGGCTCAGTATCGTCGTCTACGTAAACTGCTGTCTATCGTATTTGGCGTCTTTAAGCGTATCTTGCTGGCGCGGTCCATTTGAAAAGAAAGTGATTTTAGGAACCGTTAGTAGCTGGACCACACCGCATCATCAGCGTGAACGCTATTTGTAAGTTTTCATCCATCTCTCCTTCCTCTCGCTAAACGGAGTACCCATCTACTAAAGACGTCAATGCAGACAACAGCAGTAAGCTATTAGCCATACATTTCTTGATAAAAGCAGTCTTACGGGAGGTATAAAACGGAAGCGTTGAAGCGGTCCGCGAATCGGTTCATGTCTGCGAACCGGTTTGCAAACCGGTTAGATTTTTTGTGTGGCCGAACCAGCACTGAACCGGAACGAAATTCAAGTATTTTTTCCGTATTTTTTTTTTTTTGCCGTTCGCCACCCTGCATACGAGTGAACGTGAAAATCTATCGGGCGATTGTCCACGAAGTGTCAAGGTCAGCAAAAACGAAACGGAAAGGAGTACAGAGGGTCATCCAAAAACAATTCAGATTAAGACGTCTGATGAAAGTGTGTGTGTCATTATACCGAATAGCGCGAAAGCTTTTGATGTTTGCATTTTGTTTCCCAGAAAAAAAAAAAAAACTCACATAAACATGGCTCCGCGCGTTCACCCTTAACTCGCCACTCCAGCTATAACGAGGATGAGGAGGTATGATGCCACATCACCAATGACGCTATAATGAGAACTCGTTCTGGTTCGCCGGTCAGTGGGGGTCAGCGCATCGTCCCTTTGCCGCCGTAAACCTGTTTTGCTAGTTCTCCAGAAGAATTGGGGATAGAAGGACCGGGCGAAGCATTACCGAGCCAGGAGAAAGGCCTTTTCAGAACCCGGAATAGCCGAGAAGCAGACGACAGCGGAGTAGCAGACGTTTCTCTAGGCTAATCAGCGAGCGTTCTCCTTATAGCAGTAGCACGAGGTTCCAGGCAGATCACAGGCTGGTGCTGCTCTTCACCACCGTTGCGCACGGTCGCTTTTCTCGGCGTATTTTAAATTCAATTTCTGCGATAATTATGACTCTGTGGTGTAAATTACTTCGCATGGTGCATCGCAGTTTTATAGGAGAAAACTGGGTGTTAACAATGACTTCTGTGCTACTTTAACGACCGTTCTCCTTTCCTCATGACAGTATAATCTCCCAGGATGCAACGCGTGCGCAAGGAGCACTGGGGTTTCCTGAAATCGTCTACTCCGTTACATTGCAACGATTACCTTGTAGATTAATCATTCTATCTGCTACGGACACAGCTTCCCTTTGCCACACAGCGCTTTGCAAAGCTTACACGAACTGCAAAATTAACGATGAGCATGGGTTTCATGGGGATACTCTGGGTTTGCAAGCGGACGACGTGGCCGTCCTCTATTAAAAAGTGGTCTATTGTCATAAAGGTGAGTAGCCAGCCATTGTCCACCGAATAACACAGGAATGGAGCCAGACCGTTCACATGTACCGTCTGCAAGAAGACATTTGCACAAAAGAGCAGTCTCGGTCCTCACTTACGCCGCCACACAGGAGAGAAGCCTTACATGTGTCAACTCTGCTCAGTCTCGTTCAGCCTAAAGAAATTCATGTTAGACCACATTAAGAGGCACAGGAAAGCCAGACCCACTCTGCGCAACGTCTGTGCCAAGTGACTTTACCGCAGCACCGAGTTGTAGTTCCACAGTGCTATTTCCACTGGACGAACTCGTTGCACGGTGTGTTGTCGCTCGTTTTCAACATACAGGTGTCTTCCTGAGCAGATTATGCGACACACAAGAGCAAGTCAAGACAGAACAACATGATGCTACATTTTCGCCGTCACGTTGACACTGCGTCATGAATATATGGAACTTTCTCGGGAGTTTCCCTATTTCTGTTCTGTGACGTAGTCTCCTTTACTGCATTTCCGCTTCTTACACGAATGGCAGAAGCAGCTGCCACCTGTTTCGTTGAACTGCACCTACGCATTGTGAGTTCCCATATGCACACCCTTCAGTATCCTTGTTCACATTATTATTATTTCTCAAAATAAAGTTGTTGTTGTTGGGGTAGGCTCTATACAGTGCAGGACAAAAGTGTACGGAACACGCTCGGGCGCATACCTTCCTCAGTGTGAAACGCTAGCAGCAAATGGGACCGCAGAAGTGGACTTAGACATGGTCCTAGTAACCCAGTCGCCTGTTTGTAAGTCCGTACGGTAACATTCGCTGCTGGCGTGTCACTCTGGGGAAGGAATGCACCACAGCGTGTTCCGTAAACTTTTGTCCAGCACTGTACCACAAGGAGACGAAGTTACAACGGAGTTAAACGCAATGGATATTATACGAGCTCGTCTTCTTAAAAATCAGATATTGCTTTCCTGGTCACGACCTGCTAGGCACGCTTCCTTCCAAAGATAAGCGGGCGAAGTGCTTCACTCAAAGTAGATAACGGGAAATACCCGCATGGGGTGAATGCATGGTGGGCCTTATCCTGAATAGCAAGAGGTGATTCATTTCCATGGCTAATAATTTTCTGGGTGAAAAATTTGTGGCACGCACAGTAGCAGAAAATTGTGTACACTGAAGTCTTGCTGGATGAGGTTTTTCTGTCGGATTTTTCGACTCGCATTCGGATTACTACGGTTGTCTCATTGTGCTTCGGCTCTCAGATAATTCGGCTATAAATATCGATAATAATAGGTCAATACCACATCCCTACAAAAATGCATTTAGAATAGAAAATGGCCTGTGTAATTCCTGATCAAAATTATAATAAGAAGGAAAAATAAAAATTACCATATGCTGTTCCGTGCTGTTCCGATTGTAACACTGCTGCATGCGCTGTTTCTGCGGACCTGAGTTTCATTCCTTTTTTTTTTTTTCGGATGGAAATCATTAGTAGACGTAGGAGGATTATCCCTACATGGATAGATTCGACCATCGCTACCCTCCTCGTCTGATATCGGAGGATATTTGGAGCAGGATAGTTTCCGCCCAAGGAGGAGCGCGAGCCAAGACCGCCCCGCGCGTTTCGCGGCCGCGCGTAGAGAGGGGTTTCCTTCTCGCGTTTGAACATGCATGAACATGCAAAATACATCTTATTCCCTTTCCACATCTTTTAATACATACCCGAGCGGGGAGTTTCAATCGTCATTTAACATAGCATACTCACCTCCTGAAGACATGCAAGCAATAGACATACACATTTGTACAAGTGAAAAATATTTTATTAACGCCAATTAAAGCCAATGGTGCTGGGGATTGCCAATCTATGTGAAGGAGAAAACCCCAGCGGAAAAACCTTCACACCTGAAACAGAAGAAACATACAAGACAGTACACATTTTCTACAACAGAAAATATTTTTATTGTATATTTATTAAATGTAATAACGATTCGATTAAAGTTTCTTGAATTGCACCCCTAATGGCGTCCGGATCTGAAAGTTAACATAAAATCAGCATTCGTCACATTGCTTACCCAACCAGATGACTCACTGCTGCAGTAGCAGCAATGATCTGAAAGAGAACCTAAATATTAAGAACAACATCCACACTTCCATTCACTTATACATACGCTGCATAGGGGGGCCAGGGTAATCTGAAAAACAAATGCAACAACTATTAATATCGTCTACATAAAATGATATGCCATTGGAACTCTATATCCTGAAAGAGAACATTCACATATACGTACGATGCATAGGGGGGCCAGGGTAATCTGAAAACAAATACAACAACTATTAACATCGTCTACATAAAACGACAAGCCATTGGAACTCTATATCCTGAAAGAGAACATTCACATATACGTACGATGCATAGGGGGGCCATGGTAATCTGAAAACAAATACAACAACTATTAATATCGGCTACATAAAAACGATATGCCACTGGAACTCTATATCCTGAAAGAGAACATTCACTTATACATACGCTGCATAGGGGGGCCAGGGTAATCTGAAAACAAATACAACAACTATTAATATCGGCTACATAAAAACGATATGCCACTGGAACTCTATATCCTGAAAGAGAACATTCACTTATACATACGCTGCATAGGGGGGCCAGGGTAATCTGAAAACAAATACAACAACTATTAATATCGGCTACATAAAAACGATATGCCACTGGAACTCTATATCCTGAAAGAGAACATTCACTTATACATACGGCTGCATAGGAGGGCCAGGATAATCTGAAAAAACAACAACAAATACAACAACTATTAATATCATCATCTACATAAAATGATATGTCATTGGAACACTATATCCTCAAAGAGAATGTTCACTAATACATACACTGCATAGGGGGACCAGGGTAGTCTGAAAACAAAGACAGCAACTATGAATATCATCATCTACATAAAATGATATGCCATTGGAACACTATATACTGAAAGAGAATGTTCACTAATACATACACTGCATAGGGGGGCCAGAGTAGTCTGAAAACAAAGACAACAACTATGAATATCATCATCTACAACAACAACAACAACTTTATTTTCGGCCTTGGAGAGTGGGGAGTTTCATCGCAACAGGCGATACTCTACCCCAGTGCTTGGTGGAATGGGGGAATAAAATAACGAGCCCCTTTACAATAACGATCGAAGTCCGATGGTGTCCAGAAATGTCAGAAGAGCTTTGAGCGCAGAGCGTTGCTGGGCTGGATTGGGCCAGGGACCAAGCAATTTCGGTAGGGAGAAAGGGCGAGAGTCCAGCTGACGAAGAGACTCGGAGAGTGTGATTCGGGAAGGTTCGTAGTGAGGGCAATGAAGAAGAATGTGCTCCAGATCCTCAAGAGCACCACAGTGGCAACAGGTGGGAGAATCAATTTGTCTCAAGCGGTAACGCCACTGAGCTGTAAAGGCCACATCGAGGCGCATGCGGTGGATTAATGCAGCATCCTGACGACATGTGTTTCGTGGCATGCGGAAAGCGAGCATGGGATCAACTCTGTTCAACATAGAGGGGGGAAGAATGTCGGTTGTCCGTTGGCGGGAAGCCAGGGGTGTCACTAGACGTCGCAGAATTGAACGGCGGTCTCCTCTGAGCAGAACAATACGGGCCCGGTTCCGAGACGAGAGTGCTGCTTCTGCGGCGCTGTCGGCCTGCACGTTCCCCACGACACCACAATGGGCTGGAACCCACTGGAGAACTAGCCTGTGGCCTGCGGCGTAGATAGTGCGGTAAGCCATTAACACGTCGGTGACTAGGGGTGCGGATGGGCCTCGTATGCCGGAAGTTTCAATTGCTTGAAGTGCAGATTTGGAGTCTGTAAAGACTGCCCATTCCCGGGGTGGAAAATCAGCGATGTGTTGTAGAAAGAAAAGGATGGCATAGAGTTCCGCAGCTGTGGAGGAGGTTGGATGTGAAAGTACATCATCTACATAAAATGATATGCCATTGGAACACTATATCCTGAAAGAGAATGTTCACTAATACATACACTGCATAGGGGGGCCGGGTAGTCTGAAAACAAAGACAACAACTATTAATATCAAGCATGGTAACAAGACCTATAACTATACTCACTGTCAGGTGGTGGTGTCCAGTGAGTATCTAAAAAGATATTTGCAATTCAGATCAAGCATGGTAACGAGATCTATAACTATACTCACTGTCTGGTGGTGGTACCCGGTGATCGTCTAAAAGATATTTGCAATTAAGATCAAACATGGAAACAGGATCTATAACTATACTCACTGTCTGGTGGTGGTACCCTGTGATTATCTAAAAAGATATTGCTGTTAAGATCAACTAATCAAAGTCATATGCTGGTACATACTTTCATCACTACCACACAAACTGATTCATCTGAAATGAAACTCATATATTAACATGAAATCTATGAAATGTCGCTAATACATACAGCTTGGTGGTGGCGACTCAGGCGCTGAAAAGAATGGAACTTTAGATACTTCTCGCTTTCCATATTCACCATTTCCTTACCGTCTTCGAAGTAAAACACAGGGCTCGATGTGAATACTGAGAAGGAGAATATTCTTAAGAAAATGAACTTCATGAGAAAAACCACCAAAACTCACCACTATCATCATCATCTTCAAAACTCGAGAAAACTGAGAAAGACAACTTTCATAAGAAACCTAACTTTAAGGTAAAAACCATCAAAACTTACCACCATCGTTGGCCATGTTGCTTCGAAGTGATGCTCTAGGAACCAAATCTTCGTTTTTTAAAGCTGACGCATCCTCATTATCATATCACATCCTCTCCTACTTTGTATAAACGACTTCTAGCAACAAGATGGTGGGCTTGAGAAATCCACATGTAGCAAAAAGTCTTTGTAGTAAACAACCAATTGCAAACTAAGGAAAAACGCAACCAATAGGGAAAGTATGCACATCCTCTCCATCGGATTCCTTTTCAACATCCCCCTCACAGTCGACGATGGAAGCGCAGAAGTGCTACGCGGTCTCCGAGGACGATTGTATGTATAGAAAGTTTTCCCGTTTTTCACTCTCTAGAAAATGTGATTCTTTGTTAATATTCTGATTGCCTCCTGACGGGGGATCTTCCTCTTGTGAAGACATTGAAGCCACCACCCAGAACTTTCTTTATACAATATGATGAGCATCTGCGACGCTGTCGTTGTGGTGGATTGTGGTCATCGAATCTATCTCATTGGCTAGACAATAACATCCGACCTTATCTCGGTTGCCATCCAAGCTCGGATCAACTATGAAGCCCAGTGAACGATTTGCTTTGACGGTACAATGGCTGATGTAGAAGGATTTGATGAAATTAAACTCCTATCTGAACTGCAACGGGCCAGAGGGTGATTTTCGTCTCATTATGCAAATTCTCCCGTTTCCGATGCGGACGAAACGAGGAAAGATTAGTCGGAGGCTCCAACGCTTCGTCGCCATCAAGTGTGACTTGTTGCGACGGTATCGTCAGGGTGACAATATCTCTCCAACCATAATTAATGCTGGACTCAAGCGACCAATAATTCGAAACTTCTACATCCAACACTCGGAATACATCGTGCGTCGCAAGAAAGATGGTTGTCGCAAGGTGTCGAGTCTGGAGGACTATCTTAAAGAGGTCTGTACATTGAAGAAATAAAATGAGACATTTTTCTTTAAATGAGGTATTCCTCTTCAATCGTTTTTATTATCTTGAGGTCATTGTGTACAAGGTTATTGTCAAATAAGGACACAATGGTCTTCAGTTGGTAATTCTTACAAACGCGGGAAGCAAAGTAACAAACAAAAAGTCCACAGTGTGAGCTGTAAATGCTTTGAATGCATTTCTCGCAATACTGATCAACAGGTAGATCTAGCAGCTCTTCTTCAATCGGTGGTAGACCAAAGCTGTCCACATAGATGTACTTGTCATTCCTGTCTCTCATGTACAATAGCCAGTGTTCTCCAAGACCGTCGTGTGGGTGTGTATTGATAGCTATAAACCCTTCTGTCGTTAAACTTGGTACCATCCCTGCTAGAAACGGTCCCATTGAAGATTTCCCGAAAAACTCATTGAATTCAATTGGACGTCTTTCAGACAAACACCATTAAAAAAACCCTGAAATTCCAATTCCCAATAGATGATTTGGAACAAATATTATATTGGACACAACTGGTGTTTTAATTGGTCTCAGTGAAAATTCTCTGTAGAAATCAATGGGGCCCAATTCGAGACACATTGAATAGCACCCATGCAAACTCATTCGAGGTCAGTCTTGCGTCCCATTGAGCCAATGTGCTGCACTAAGGAATTTCCCACTGAAGTCAGCCTGATATTCTCCCTGCCAATGCACTTTTTTAATGAGTAGTAACATTCAAAACCGTTGCTCCTAATGAAAGTTACGTTGAAGAATCAAAGAAGTTGTGGCTGCAAAAAGAAATACACTCTGTGTGGTTTCTTCGTGAAAATTTATTGTTCACATAACAATACAGTAGGTGTGAAAATATGACAAATAGCAAGACACAAAAACGAAAAGTTATTTCAAATGACTTACACATGTGTGAGTATTCATGGAACTGAGAAACCACACGAAACAATAAATAGCAGGAACAAATACTCAATTCAGCACTTACGTGTCTTTGAAGGCGTACCGTTCATCACCGACACACACTACCGTAATCCATGGAGGCTCGTTCTCGCAACGTCCAAGCAACGAACAGCGCACAACGCCAGGTGGAAAAAATTCTTAAAGCACTGAGTTCTTCGACGACCATGTTCTTCACTGTCTTGTACACCTGCCGCCTCACGATTTACGGTCTAGCCTGCCGTTCTTGAGCGAAAACTAACGCATCTCCAACTTAGGCGAGACTGTGTTCCCACGACGTGGTGATAGCCACATCGCGACAAAGACTCCCTTGCCTGCCGCCTCGTACAGGTTCAACCTGCACGAAATACCATTTCAGATACACTTCATATAATATTTCAAATACCGTTTCAAATGACGTCGCTATAATGTCAGAAGGCAACAACGCATATTACATACCTTTCCACACAGCGCGGTTGGTAACAGTCACTAAAACACTCCGCTTCAGCTTGCTATCTTTCCGTCAGCGCTCATAATGCCTGCAGGGGTAAGGGCATACAAAGAACAGGAACGCCTTACACGTCAACTACGTACCTCAAAACGGAAAAAAAAATCACAAAGATAAAGGGCGAATTGATGCATGTGCGACCGCCATCCTCACACTTGGACGATTCATAAGAGACTGACTATTCCGCTGGCGTCTGATGGACGCTTCCACTACTGTGCAGTGCAATATTGCATGAATTGCAACACAATAGCTTCAAGCGTTAGGCGCAACAGCAGGTTATACCACGGATCCTGTACCTTTGAGGGAATATTCAAAAACATTTGAAATCACGCGAACTATTTTGGAGCGCGGATGGGGAAACGTGCTACGGCGCCGAAAAGGTAGCATCTCATTCCTTCAGTTGGGAATGATCGTGTCTCATTCGTTCACATTGGGCCAATTCATTCAATTGGCTTCGCATTCCTTGTATTGGTGGAGTACCTCATCAAATCAATTGGAAGTCAGTGTTTCTCATTGATACCCATTAGACCAATTCCTTGAATTGGTTCTTTATTCCCTGTGCGCAGCCTTCGCCACACAACATGGTGGAACACGTTGTCGCGAAGGCCGGTCCCCTGCAAAACTCCCAATTATCTCAATGAGAAATACTCCTCTTATGCACATTGAATGAATTGGTCATCTGATTTCACATTGAATCTCATTGGAATTGCGGGAGAATTCATTGAGATCATGCCCTTTATTTCCAGCAGGGCATATCAATTGCGAAGGTCCCGCGATACATATTCAAAGTTTCATGGTTCAGAGAAAACAATAATTCCAGATCAAACACATTCATACTTAGTCCACTCGAACAACAAGATCACCATTGACTAATAAAATCTTGGGTGCTTCACTAATAAGTATAACCGACACTGCGCAAGGTAATGGCTTAGCAAACTTCATTTCAATCCTGCAATTGCCCTTGCGCAATGGATTAAAGTAGGAACCAAAACTTTCGTCAGCACTCAAGTTCCAATGCATGATAAGGGATTTTTTAAAATATTTTTCATAACTCAACTCGACATGTTTTTTCATTCAGTTGATACAAGAATTCGTAGTAGCTTGCTCTAGGCAGATCATTTTCCCAGTCATAGGTTAGTTGCTTCCTATATCCATCAACTGATAGTGTTACAGAACTAACATTAAAATGTTCGAAACAAAAGGGGCTCGATTTGTAATCACCCTGATAAGCCTCGGTGCGAACTAGACATACAGTAAGTTGATCAGGAATTCTATCAGGGAATAAGTTTTCAAAGATTGCATCATGAAGGCCCGGCGAAAGCGAGCGGACTTTACTTTCTAGTCCACGCATGATGTAACATGCCGGGGATGATCTAAGGGCTTTCTGGTGTGCAATAAAACTTGAGGTGCTAACTTTGACTTTGCGTGCTACAAGTGCCGCGCTGTGGATTTTCAATTGATGCTTATGAGTTTCATTGGTGCCAGTTAGCAATCTAAAGCTATCCGTATTATGTAGAGCAGTCACTCGAACCCCCACACCAGGTAACAAAAGCCTCCCTTGGTTTGTGAGGTCGGTGTTAACATTCATGACAATTTCAAATAGTTTCCCCCCACTTGTCCTAGCTATGCGCAACTTTGCATCCCGAGCGACTGGACCATTTGCTGCATGCTCTCCTGTGTCATATGTATACATTGCACAATCATCTAAAGTCTTCTGCAGATGAGTATTCGTATGAAGTAGGGTATCAATCATACATCGATAGGAGTTCAAACAGTTGCTGCTTGCAAGACGTTGATTCAAGTGAATGGTTACATATTTAAATAAAGCGGCACCCAAGTTGTTGACTGGGAATACAGTGTCCTCACTGATACCATCTGCTCTTCGTGTAATTAGTTCACTCCCGTCCGACCTCAATATCTGCATAGTTATATTAAAATACAGAGATGATAAATCGAGATACAAGTCTGAGAGATTTGTTATGTTCCATTCGATCGTCGATTCTCCTCCGCTGATTGTAGAAACAGGATAATAAACTTGTGCCTCGCATGATTCTATTGAAACTTGGGTAGGAGGTATGTTGAATAACTCACACTCCCCCTTCATAGCCAGCTGGGACTGTGCGTTTACAACATTGACCTGCGACATCTTTGCAAATGAAAAGGTACAATGCTTTCCTCATAGCTTTATTTGTTAGCATCTTACCCGAGCAAAAAGACTCTTTTTTCTTCCAATCCCCCTTTACCTTTTGACATCGCCCTCACAACCCAACCGTACCTGGGCCACCTGTATTTCGGAATGCGATGGCCGATTCGAAGCATTGTCCGCCACACTTTCTACAAGTGAAAGGCGACCCATTGTTCGACTTCTAACCAGCTTGGATGCTGATGTACACTTTTAACCCCCCACTGACCACATTTTTTGGAATGCAATCCCGTTCACGATTGGAATCATTGTCCTCCAGTCCCCTTACCCTTTGACATTGTCCGCAGGCGAGCATGGTCCGTTTCTGCTAACCACCAGCCGTTCCACTCCTCTAACCCCCTGCTGACCCGCTGTTTTCAGAATGCGATCCCGTTCACGATGCGAAGCATTCTCCACATCGTGAAAGGCGACCATGGTCCGTTTTGCTAACCACCAGTCGATCCATTCCTCTAACCCCCCGCTGACCACTTTTTTTTTTTGAATGCGATCCCGTTCACCATTGGAATCATTGTCCTCCAATCCACCTTTACCTTTTGACATCGCCCTCACAAGCCCGCCCTACCTGGGCCACCTGTATTTCGAAATGCGATGGCCGATTCGAAGCATTGTCCACCACACTTTCTACATGTGAAAGGGGGGCGACCCATTGTCCCGACTTCTAACCCCTCTTGGACGCCATTTTCGGAGTGCGACCCTTTTCCATAGAAAAAGCTTTTTCTTTATAAAGAAGCAACATCAATGTGTGAAAAAAAAGTGTCTTCTTTATTTCATGGTTACAGAGGATTAATCGAAAATGTCTCTTCTCTTCCTCTTTTTCCTTCGATGTCCGCTGCCTGCAATGTCCTTCAAAATCTGTGTGCCTAATTCATTTGAGCTTGCTCTCAGTGTTTGCTTAATGTTTTGCCCTTCAGATAACTTTTTAGCCAAATTTTTCGCTGCACTCATCGCAGTACGGGCTATGTAAGGCATTGCACGATGCAATAGTGGCAATGCTAGCTTACGCAAATAACTAAAGAAGCCATTCCCAGTTTGAAAGAGAGGCCCTTTGTATGGCACTAGATCACCAAGTCCTGATCCATAATGGATCTCTGGCACTTCTTTAAGATACATTTTTGAAGTGTAGAACTAGCGCTGTACGACCTGGTCCTCTAAAATGAAGTGGACGACCTGTCTCATCATACAACTTAATCGAAATTGACGTGATTTCGTTCTGTAACAGCTTCAAATATTGCACGTTATGGAAGCTGTAATGAATCTGGGGATCATCTTTATGTAAATATGGGACGAGTTTCAAAATGGGAAACTTTTTTGCACCTATATGAGATGATCCGATAATGTCACAATAAATCATGAAATTATGAAACAATGGTTTAAGATTGAGTGATGTGGTTCCGGTGGTGGTGTTTGCAATAGACTGAATTGGTGCGAAACCCAACATATTACTCAAATATTCAGAAAGATCTATAGTTACTCCATCAACTGGAGTGAAAGTAAACAGCTGTGTATCTTCATTGTACGTTAGTATAGCGTTGCTGCCTATCACACCTCTCATAGCTTGTAGAAGCGAACGTGGTGTCTCGTAATAATTTGGTGGAATTTGGACTTTTTCTAGAACAACACCAAAACTGAATGTAAATGGATCTCCAATGTATTGTGTTGTATTTTCTAACAGTTTACTGGAGTTTAATTTGAGGAGTCTCTTGAGTTGTTCAGGGATAACAAAGAGACGTGGGACCAATAATGTATAGGTATTGTTTTGAAATAGTCTTTCCATCGATTTCATATTTTTTAAAGAAGCGATTTAGTGTGACAGTGATAGGGCGACCTGGTATGAATATGATTGGAGCATATTGTGTAATGATAGTCACCTCTTCCTTTAAAAGCATCTTTGAGATAGCTTCCTCTCCCATGTCCATGTTCTGACGTGGAACTTTAGCACCTACAACTTTCAAACCCTGTATAGTGGACACACCCATGGTTTGTTGCAGTTCTTCATCCAAAAACTTAATAGAATGAATTATTTGAGGTAGTTGGAATGTGTACCTTCCATCAACATAACCAAATGTGATGTTGAATTCTTTTAAAAAATCTTGCAGCGCGTGTTCCAAAGTCGATATCACAACAACTTCCTTACGCAGCTCAATAATGCTTCTGGAAGTAATATGTATAGTAGCATCGTTAGTCTGTGGAATGTTGTAGAATACATTAGAGATGGAAAGTTCATGCAGGCCGACTTCATATTCTTCATTCACTTGTAGTGGTGCACTCAGAGTGATTGTAAAGTCATTGAGACTGTTGTTCGGGTGCATATCCATGCAATCATTGGATAGGAGATACATGTAAAAATCAGAACTTTGCGACATCTTGGACTGGAACCCAGGAATTAAATGAGTCATCATAACCTAGCCATTTCACTTTATAATGTGTGACACCATTTATTTTCTTTCGACTTACTATGCGTTCAATTGGGTATGGGTCTTCTTGCGATTTCACTACACGTTGCAATTCATTGGCATAGTAAGTTGCATCGTCTTCGACCCCATCTGGTCCAGCTATGTAAAACACTGGTGGATCCGAGTTCTTGTATCGTGTGATCGTGTAGACAACTAAGGACCAGTGCCCAATGTACCCCTTGTCAAAAATTTATATATTTGTGAGTATACGCACCTGATCACCAATATTCAATGGAATCTTTTTCGGTTTGTTGTCATTTTTACTGTGAAGTCTATTGAATAATTCAATCTCGTTATTTTTATCGACGTCGTTCGGGGCCATCTTGATAGTCGAAAGATATGATGAATTGTAGTCGGCGATGATCTTTGGCAGAACAGCAATGTACTTGGGATGACCTTTACTGGCGAAATAACGATAAAGTCTAGCTTTAATACTTCTGATAGCGCGCTCGACGACCGCGGCCTTGAAAGGGGAAAAAGAGCTATACATGTGTATTGAGTCACGTTTACACCATGCTTTCACGTGTTTGTTATAGAACTCTCTCCCTCTATCTACCTGCAGAAGACGTGGATAGACTTTATGGCTCCTACACAACTTGATCAATCCTTTCTTCACATCTTCACCACGCTTGGTCTTAATGGGTGCAGCCATGAGTCGTCTTGATAAGCAATCTATCACAATGAGTATGAAGGAAAATCCTTTATTTTGTTTCTTGTACTGCAGTAATGAAATCAGGTCTGCTTGACGAAGATCGTCGATGTGCAGTGAGATGGTCTTTCTTCTCTTAAATCTACGTCTTCCTTCTTTGTAAAGTGTGTAGACGTCATCTCGCTGTAGTTCTCCGATTGCCTGTTTCTTAGAGATGTTTCGACCCCTGCAGTATCGAGCAACCCCCCCCAAACCAGCGTTTGGATCCCTATAATTCATTCTTCTTCTCTGATATATTCATCTGATGATGATGATGAAAGCAACTTTGTTCTTTGGGGTCATTTATACGTTTCCCAGAGTACACGTTTCCTTGCTTTCCTCTTCTGACGTATTTTGTGTGGCTGCAAGAACTTTGCCACTTTTCGGTACCAAGCAGGCTTCCCTTTGTTGTGTCCGGACAGATGCAACACCAATTCTTTTATATTAGAACCAGCGATTCTTTGGTTGTTATGAATGATTTCTCCCTTATCATTCCAAGTCAAGCTCCTAGGTAGCACTGAGACTACGCGTCTTACTTTTTTAATGTTGACATTAGTAGGAAGCGAATTGTAATCAAATGAGCGTCCCATTGGAAGTGACTCATCGTTTTTTTCTCCTTGTACTGTGGGTGCTGGCTCTGTTTCATTAGATGGTTTCTGATGATTTTTTATAATGTAGTACATAGCAGTTAACATTTGTTTTACTTTAATATCATCACTTTCGTTAGATTCCAGAATTGATTCGATAGGAGTCAATACTTCAACCTTTGTAGCCATTTTTTTTAGACACCTACCGTCTTTGCTAGAGCACGACCTGCGACACCACCGAGCACACTGGTTAATCCCTTGAATGATAAGAGGATTAGTGGCACTAATCCACCCCTCTGACGACAGAGGAAGGATCTTAGTCTTTTTGGTGATTTGTGCAGCGTTTTATATGCAATGTATCGAGTGGTGTGTTTATACTTTTCCAGCTCTTTGAACAATCTGGGCGGTAGCTTTATATTACCATTCAATATATTCCTACAGACTTCAGAAAGAGCTTCTATGCTATGAGGTGGCGCCTCCTTTAAAATCTCATCGCGCTCTTTAGGAGTACATGTTGCAAGGACTTTTAGAAAAGTTAAATGATGACGCAGATTTTTCATTTTGGCAAGAAAACAAACTGTCGAACGTTTACAGTAATGCCTGTTCGCAGACGAAATTGAGACTGTGTCAGAGGGTGTAGGTCAATCACTAGATAACCAAATGGTTTCTCTGTTGCCGGCTGAAATGCACTGATAAAGTATGGTAATTGAGGTTTGCCGAAGATCTGGCGTCCTAAAAGTTCCAGCAGCGTGCGTGACCTTAAATTATTAAATCATATTATATATGTGCTGTTGTGAGATAATGTTCTATAGTTGACGTCATTGTGAAATAAGTACTGACAAAGAAAAATAATGGATGCGTTTTTATGATGTGATGCTCTCGTATAGAGATGAACCATTTCTTGCATCACATTATTCTCAGTCATGAGATCGTCGACTATAATCAAAGTAGGCACGCTCTCATCCCATGTCTTTGGTAGCTCTTTCTGGAATGTAACATCGTTTGCGAATGCATTTTGCCAGGTCGCATCATATTTGCTAACGTAAAAGATTTGCTCTGGGACTACAGTGAATACTGTAAGATTTCTTAGAATGTTACGAACGAGATAGGTTTTACCGGACATGGAAGGACCGCAAATAATAACCCTTGCAGGGTGGATAAAAGCAAACCGACCTGCGTCAGACATGACGATGCAAAAGTAAACGAGACAATGAATAAGTGATGTTGCTAGAAATGGATTTATTGTACATCTCACCAATCGATTTGATCGTCTTGACTTTTTGCGGAACGACGCTTCATTTCTATAAGACGCTCGTGTGCAAGGAACCTCCTCACAGCTTCTGCTTTTGCTTCATATATTTCTTGTTTAAGTCGCCATTTTTTCTCGTCCGCCGTCTCCCACTCATCATATTCCTTTCCAAAACATCGAGTGAAAAGCTTCCATGCAGATCCCATTTTGTGTAGAAAGTTGATAGGTGAGTTGATTGTTGGTAAATGACGATTGAAACTCCCCGCTCAGGGATGTATTAAAAGATGTGGAAAGGGAATAAGATGTATTTTTCATGTTGATGCATGTTCAGAAGGAAGCCCCTCTCTACGCGCGGCCGCGAAACGCGCGGGGGCGGTCTTGGCTCGCGCTCCTCCTTGGGCAGAAAGTATCCTGCTCCAAATATCCTCCAATATCAGACGAGGAGGGTAGCGATGGTCGAATCTATCCATGTAGGGATAATCCTCCTATCTCTACTACTCGAGGAAGTAGATCATCTCAATAAACACCAAACGGTCTTCAGTGCGACTCATATATGCATGCGGTGCATTATTGAACCGTCCAATACAAACCAATCTTATTAATGCGATGATGCTGACGACTCCCATAATTATTTAAATAATGAATTAATACCGGACAAACAGCGCCGTCTGCGGCGAGTATGCAGTACCATTGAGTTACCATAAACGAGGAAGTAGGACATCACAATGAAAAGTCAAGCGGTCTTCCGCGTAGTTCATATATGCACCCGGTGCATTATTGAACCATCCAATACAAACCAATCTTCATTCATACGATGATGCAGATGACCAACATAATGGGTTGAATAATAAACTAATACAGAACAAAAAGCGCCATCTGCGGCGAGCATGTCACCATAAACGAGGAAGTAGAACATCTCAATGAAAAAGCAAACGGTTTTCCGTGTGGTTCATATATGCACACGGTGCATTATTAAACTATCCAATATAAACCAATATTCTTTCATGCGATGATGCAGGCGACCAACAGAATCGTCTAAATAAAAAGAAATACACAACAAAAAGATTTGTCTGTGGCACGTGTGTAGTACTATTGAGTTACCATAAACGAGAAAGTAGAACATCATAATGAAAAACCAAACGGTCTTCAGAGTAGTTCTTTTATGCATGTGGCGCATTATTGAACCATCGAATACAAACCAATCCTCATTCATGCGATGATGCTGACGAGTCACATAATCGTCTAAATAATGAACAAATAGAGGACAAACAGCGCGGTCTGCGGCGAGTATGCACTTCCATTGAGTTACCATAAACGAGGAAGTAGAACATCTCAATGAAAAAGCAAACGGTATTCAGTGTGGTTCATATATGCGCGCAGTGCATTAGTGAACCATCCAATACAACCAATTTTCATTCATGCGATGATGCTGACGGCGCACATAATCGTCTAAATCATGAATAAATACAGGACAAACAGCACCGTCTGCGGCGAGTATGCACTGCCATTGAGTTACCATAAACGAGGAAGTACAACATCTCAATGGAAAACCAAACGGTCATCAGTGTGACTCATATATGCACGCGGTGTATTATTGAACCATCCAATACAAACCAATCTTCATTCATGCGATGATGCTGACGACCAACAGAATCGTCAACATTTAAATAATACAGAACAAAAAGAGCCGATTGTGGCATGTATGTAGTACTATTGAGTTACCATAAACGACGAAGTAGAACATCACAATGAAACACCAAACGGTCTTCAGTGTACTTGATATATGCATGCGGCGCATTATAGAACCCTCTAATACAAACCAATCTTCATTAATTCGATGATGCTGACGACTCACATAATGCGCTAAATACTGAATTAATACAGAACAAAAAGCGCCGTCTGCGGCGTGTATTCAGTACCATTGAGTTACCATAAATGAGGAAGTAGAACATCACAATGAAAAACCAAACGGTGTTCAGTGTGGTTCATACATGCACGCGGTGCATTATTCAACCATCCAATACAAACCAATCTTCATTCATGCGATGATGCTGACAACTGACATAATCGCCTCAATAAAGAATTACTACAGGACAAACAGCGCCGTCTGCGGGGAGTATGCAGTACCATTCAGTTACCATAAACGAGGAAGTAGAACTTCTCAATGAAAAGCCAAATGGTCTTCAGTGTGGTTCATATATGCACGCGGTGCATTATTGAACCATCCAATACAAGCCAATCTTCATTCATGCGATGACGCTGACGACCCACATAATCGTCTAAATAATGAATTAGTACAGAAGAAACAACGCCGTCTGCAGCGAGTATGCAGTACCATTGAGTTACCATAAACGAGGAAGTAGAACATCATAATGAAAAACCAAACGGTCTTCAGAGTAGTTCTTTTATGCATGTGGCGCATTATTGAACCATCGAATACAAACCAATCCTCATTCATGCGATGATGCTGACGAGTCACATAATCGTCTAAATAATGAACAAATAGAGGACAAACAGCGCGGTCTGCGGCGAGTATGCACTTCCATTGAGTTACCATAAACGAGGAAGTAGAACATCTCAATGAAAAAGCAAACGGTATTCAGTGTGGTTCATATATGCACGCGGTGCATTATTGAACCATCCAGTACAAACCAGTGTTAATTCATGCGATGATGCTGACGACTGACATAATAATCTAATTAATGAATTAAAACAGGACAAACAGTGCCGTCTGCGGCGAGTATGCACTGCCATTGAGTTACCATAAACGAGGAAGTAGAACATCTCAATGGAAAACCAAACGGTCATCAGTGTGACTCATATATGCACGCGGTGCATTATTGAACCATCCAATACAAACCAATCTTCATTCATGCGATGATGCTGATGACCAACAGAATCGTCAACATTAAAATAATACAGAACAAAAAGAGCCGATTGTGGCATGTATGTAGTACTATTGAGTTACCATAAACGACGAAGTAGAACATCACAATGAAACACCAAACGGTCGTTAGTGTACTTCATATATGCATGCGGCACATTATAGAACCCTCTAATACAAACCAATCTTCATTCATTCGATGATGCTGACGACTCACATAATGCGCTAAATACTGAATTAATACAGAACAAAAAGCGCCGTCTGCGGCGAGTATTCAGTACCATTGAGTTACCATAAACGAGGAAGTAGAACATCTCAGTCAAAAACCAAACGGTCTACAGTGTGGTTCATATATGCACGCGGTGCAGTATTGAACCATCCAATACAAACCAATCTTCTTTGATGCGATGATGATGACGATTAGCAGTATCGTCTAAATTATGACGTAATGCATAATAAAATGCCCCGAGTGCGGCGAGTATGAAGTACTATTGAGTTACCATAAACGAGGAAGTAGAACATCTCAATGAAAAACCAAACCGTCTTCAGTGTGGTTCATATATGCACGCGGTGCATTATTGAACTATCCGATACAAACCAATCTTCTTTCGTGCGATGATGATGACGATCAGCAATATCGTGTAAATTATGATGTAATGCAGAATAAAATGCCCCGACTGCGGCAAGTATGAAGTACTATTGAGTTACCATACACGAGGAAGTAGAACATCTCAATAATAGACCAAACGGTCTTCAGTGTGGTTCATATATGCACGCGGTGCATTATTGAACCATCCAATACAAACCTATCTTCATTCATTCGATGATGCTGACGACTCACATAATGCGCTAAATACTGAATTAATACAGAAGAAACAGCGCCGTATGCGGGGAGTATGCAGTACTGTTGAGCTACCATAAACGAGGAAGTAGAACATCTCAATGAAAAACCAAACGGTCTTCAGTGTGGTTCATATATATGCACGCGGTGCAGTATTGAACCATCCAATACAAACCAATCTTCTTTTATGCGATGATGATGACGATTAGCAGTATCGTCTAAATTATGACGTAATGCATAATAAAATGCCCCGAGTGCGGCGAGTATGAAGTACTATTGAGTTACCATAAACGAGGAAGTAGAACATCTCAATGAAAAACCAAACGGTCTTCAGTGTGGTTCATATATGCACGCGGTGCATTATTGAACCATCCAATACAAACCTATCTTCATTCATGCGATGATGCTGACGACCCACATAATCGTCTAAATAATGAATAAATACAGAAGAAACAGCGCCGTCTGAGGCCAGTTTGCAATACCATTGAGTTACCATAAACGTGGAAGTAGAACATCTCAATGAAATACCAAGCGGTCTTCTGTGTGGTTCATATATGCACGCGGTGCATTATTGAACCATCCAATACAAACCAATCTTCTTTGATGCGATGATGATGACGATCAACAGTATCGTCTAAATTATGACGTAATACATAATAAAATGCCCCGACTGCGGCGAGTATGATGGACGATTGAGTTACCATACACGAGGAAGCAGAACATCTCAATGAAAAACCAAGCGGTCTTCTGTGTGGTTTATATATGCACGCACTGCATTATTGAACCATCCAATACAAACCAATCTTCATTCAAGCGATGGTGCTGACGACCCACATAATCGTCTAAATAATGAATTTATACAGAACAAACAGCGCCGTCTGCGGCGAGTATGCAGTACCATTGAGTTACCATACACGAGGAAGTAGAACATCTCAATGAAAAACCAAACGGTCTACAGTGTGGTTCATATATGCACGCGGTGCATTATTGAACCATCCAATACAAACCTATCTTCATTCATGCGATGATGCTGACGACCCACATAATCGTCTAAATAATGAATTAATACAGAAGAAACAGCGCCGTCTGCGGGGAGTATGCAGTACCATTGAGCTACCATAAACATGGAAGTAGAACATCTCAATGAAAAACCAAACGGTCTTCAGTGTGGTGTCATATATGCACGCGGTGCATTATTGAACCATCAGATACACACCAATCTTCTTTCATGCGATGATGCTGACGACCCACATAATCGTCTAAATAATGAATTAATGCAGAAGAAACAGCGCCGTCTGCGGCGAGTTTGCAATACCATTGAGTTACCATAAACGAGGAAGTAGAACATCTCAATGAAATACCAAGCGGTCTTCTGTGTGGTTCATATATGCACGCGGTGCATTATTGAACCATCCAATACAAACCAACCTTCTTTTATGCGATGATGATGACGATCAACAGTATCGTCTAAATTATGCCGTAATACATAATAAAATGCCCCGACTGCGGCGAGTATGATGGACTATTGAGTTACCATACACGAGGAAGCAGAACATCTCAATGAAAAACCAAGCGGTCTTCTGTGTGGTTTATATATGCACGCAGTGCATTATTGAAACATCCAATACAAACCAATCTTCATTCAAGCGATGGTGCTGACGACCCACATAATCGTCTAAATAATGAATTTATACAGAACAAACAGCGCCGTCTGCGGCGAGTATACAGTACCGTTGAGCTACCATAAACGAGGAAGTAGAACATCTCAATGAAAAACCAAACGGCCTTCAGTGTGGTTCATATATGCACGCGGTGCATTATTGAACCATCCGATACAAACCAATCTTCTTTCATGCGATGATGATGACGATCAACAGTATCGTCTAAATTATGACGTAATGCAAAATAAAATGCCCCGACTGCGGCAAGTATGCAGTACCATTGAGTTACCATAAACGAGGAAGTAGCATATCTCAGTCAAAAACCAAACGGTCTACAGTGTGGTTCATATATGCACGCGGTGCATTATTGAACCATCCAATACAAACCTATCTTCATTCATGCGGTGATACTGACGACCCACATAATCGTCTAAATAATGAATTAATACAGAAGAAACAGCGCCGTCTGCGGGGAGTATGCAGTACCGTTGAGCTACCATAAACATGGAAGTAGAACATCTCAATGAAAAACCAAACGGTCTTCAGTGTGGTGTCATATATGCACGCGGTGCATTATTGAACCATCCGATACACACCAATCTTCTTTCATGCGATGATGCTGACGACCCACATAATCGTCTAAATAATGAATTAATACAGAAGAAACAGCGCCGTCTGCGGCGAGTTTGCAATACCATTGAGTTACCATAAACGAGGAAGTAGAACATCTCAATGAAATACCAAGCGGTCTTCTGTGTGGTTCATATATGCACGCGGTGCATTATTGAACCATCCAATACAAACCAACCTTCTTTTATGCGATGATGATGACGACCCACATAATCGTCTAAATAATGAATTTATACAGAACAAACAGCGCCGTCTGCGGCGAGTATACAGTACCGTTGAGCTACCATAAACGAGGAAGTAGAACAGCTCAATGAAAAACCAAACGGTCTTCAGTGTGGTTCATATATGCACGCGGTGCATTATTGAACCATCCAATACAAACCAATCTTCTTTCATGCGATGATGATGACGATCAACAGTATCGTCTAAATTATGGCGTAATGCAAAATAAAATGCCCCGACTGCGGCAAGTATGAAGTACTATTGAGTTACCATACACGAGGAAGTAGAACATCTCAATGAAAAACCAAACGGTCTTCAGTTTGGTTCATATATGCACGCGGTGCATTATTGAACCATCTAATACAAACTTATCTTCATTTATGCGATGATGCTGACGACCCACATAAACGTCTAAATAATGAATTAATACAGAAGAAACAGCGCCGTCTGCGGCGAGTATGCAGTACCATTGAGTTACCATACACGAGGAAGTAGAACATCTCAATGAAAAACCAAACGGTCTTCAATTTGGTTCATATATGCACGCGGTGCATTATTGAACCATCTAATACAAACTTATCTTCATTCATGCGATGATGCTGACGACCCACATAAACGTCTAAATAATGAATTAATACAGAAGAAACAGCGCCGTCTGCGGCGAGTATGCAGTACCATTGAGTTACCATAAACGAGGAAGTAGAATATCTCAGTCAAAAACCAAACGGTCTACAGTGTGGTTCATATATGCATGCGGTGCATTATTGAGCCATCCAATACAAACCTATCTTCATTCATGCGATGATGCTGACGACCCACATAATCGTCTAAATAATGAATTAATACAGAAGAAACAGCGCCGTCTGTGGCGAGTTTGCAATACCATTGAGTTACCATAAACGAGGAAGTAGAACATCTCAATGAAAAACCAAGCGGTCTTCTGTGTGGTTCATATATGCACGCGGTGCATTATTGAACCATCCGATACAAACCAATCTTGTTTCATGCGATGATGATGACGATCAACAGTATCGTCTAAATTATGACGTAATGCAGAAGAAAATGCCCCGACTGCGGCAAGTATGAAGTACTATTGAGTTACCATCACGAGGAAGTAGAAGATCTCAATGAAAAACCAAACGGTCTTCAGTGTGGTTCATATATGCACGCGGTGCATTACTGAACCATCCAATACAAACCTATCTTCATTCATGCGATGATGCTGACGACCCACATAATAGTCTAAATAATGAATTAATACAGAAGAAATAGCGCCGTCTGTGGCGAGTTTGCAATACCATTGACTTACCATAAACGAGGAAGTAGAATATCTCAGTCAAAAACCAAACGGTCTACAGTGTGGTTCATATATGCACGCGGTGCATTATTGAACCACCCAATACAAACCAATGTTCATTCATGCGATGATGATGGCGATCAACAGTGTCGTCTAAATTATGACGTAATGCAGAATAAAATGCCCCGACTGCGGCAAGTATGAAGTACTATTGAGTTACCATACACGAGGAAGTAGAACATCTCAATGAAAAACCAAACGGTCTTCAGTGTGGTTCATATATGCACGCGGTGCATTATTGAACCATCCAATACAAACCAATCTTCATTCATGCGATGACGCTGACGACCCACATAATCGTCTAAATAATGAATTAATAGAGAAGAAAAAGCGCCGTCTGCAGCGAGTATGCAGTACCATTGAGTTACCATAAACGAGGAAGTAGAACATCTCAGTCAAAAACCAAACGGTCTACAGTGTGGTTCATATATGCACGCGGTGCAGTATTGAACCATCCAATAGAAACCAATCTTCTTTTATGCGATGATGATGACGATCAACAGTATCGTCTAAATTATGACGTAATGCATAATAAAATGTCCCGAGTGCGGCAAGTATGAAGTACTATTCAGTTACCATAAACGAGGAAGTAGAACATCTGAATGAAAAACGAAACGGTCTTCAGTGTGGTTCATATATGCACGCGGTGCATTATTGAACCATCCAATACAAACCATCTTCATTCATGCGATGACGCTGACGACCCACATAATCGTCTAAATAATGAATTAATAGAGAAGAAAAAGCGCCGTCTGCAGCGAGTATGCAGTACCATTGAGTTACCATAAATGAGGAAGTAGAACATCTCAGTCAAAAACCAAACGGTCTTCACTGTGGTTCATATATGCACGCGGTGCATTATTGAACCATCCGATACAAACCAATCTTGTTTCATGCGATGATGATGACGATCAACAGTATCGTCTAAATTATGACGTAATGCAGAAGAAAATGCCCCGACTGCGGCAAGTATGAAGTACTATTGAGTTACCATCACGAGGAAGTAGAACATCTCAATGAAAAACCAAACGGTCTTCAGTGTGGTTCATATATGCACGCGGTGCATTACTGAACCATCCAATACAAACCTATCTTCATTCATGCGATGATGCTGACGACCCACATAATCGTCTAAATAATGAATTAATACAGAAGAAACAGCGCCGTCTGCGGCGAGTTTGCAATACCATTGAGTTACCATAAACGACGAAGTAGAATATCTCAGTCAAAAACCAAACGGTCTACAGTGTGGTTCATATATGCACGCGGTGCATATTGAACCATCCAATACAAACCTATCTTCATTCATGCGATGATGCTGACGACCAACATAATCGTCTAAATAATGAATTAATACAGAAGAAACAGCGCCGTCTGCGGCGAGTTTGCAATACCATTGAGTTACCATAAACGAGGAAGTAGAACATCTCAATGAAATACCAAGCGGTCTTCTGTGTGGTTCATATATGCACGCGATGCATTATTGAACCATCCAATACAAACCAATCTTCATTCAAGCGATGGTGCTGACGACCCACATAATAGTCTAAATAATGAATTTATACAGAACAAACAGCGCCGTCTGCTGCGAGTATGCAGTACCATTGAGTTACCATAAACGAGGAAGTAGAATATCTCAGTCAAAAACCAAACGGTCTACAGTGTGGTTCATATATGCACGCGGTGCATTATTGAACCATCCAATACAAACCTATCTTCATTCATGCGGTGATACTGACGACCCACATAATCGTCTAAATAATGAATTAATACAGAAGAAACAGCGCCGTCTGCGGCGAGTTTGCAATACCATTGAGTTACCATAAACGAGGAAGTAGAACATCTCAATGAAAAACCAAGCGGTCTTCTGTGTGGTTTATATATGCAGGCAGTGCATTATTGAACCATCCAATACAAACCAATCTTCATTCAAGCGATGGTGCTGACGACCCACATAATAGTCTAAATAATGAATTTATACAGAACAAACAGCGCCGTCTGCTGCGAGTATGCAGTACCATTGAGTTACCATAAACGAGGAAGTAGAATATCTCAGTCAAAAACCAAACGGTCTACAGTGTGGTTCATATATGCACGCGGTGCATTATTGAACCATCCAATACAAACCTATCTTCATTCATGCGGTGATACTGACGACCCACATAATCGTCTAAATAATGAATTAATACAGAAGAAACAGCGCCGTCTGCGGGGAGTATGCAGTACCGTTGAGCTACCATAAACATGGAAGTAGAACATCTCAATGAAAAACCAAACGGTCTTCAGTGTGGTGTCATATATGCACGCGGTGCATTATTGAACCATCCGATACACACCAATCTTCTTTCATGCGATGATGCTGACGACCCACATAATCGTCTAAATAATGAATTAATACAGAAGAAACAGCGCCGTCTGCGGCGAGTTTGCAATACCATTGAGTTACCATAAACGAGGAAGTAGAACATCTCAATGAAATACCAAGCGGTCTTCTGTGTGGTTCATATATGCACGCGGTGCATTATTGAACCATCCAATACAAACCAAACTTCTTTTATGCGATGATGATGACGATCAACAGTATCGTCTAAATTATGCTGTAATACATAATAAAATGCCCCGACTGCGGCGAGTATGATGGACTATTGAGTTACCATACACGAGGAAGCAGAACATCTCAATGAAAAACCAAGCGGTCTTCTGTGTGGTTTATATATGCATGCAGTGCATTATTGAACCATCCAATACAAACCAATCTTCATTCAAGCGATGGTGCTGACGACCCACATAATCGTCTAAATAATGAATTTATACAGAACAAACAGCGCCGTCTGCGGCGAGTATACAGTACCGTTGAGCTACCATAAACGAGGAAGTAGAACATCTCAATGAAAAACCAAACGGTCTTCAGTGTGGTTCATATATGCACGCGGTGCATTATTGAACCATCCGATACAAACCAATCTTGTTTCATGCGATGATGATGACGATCAACAGTATCGTCTAAATTATGACGTAATGCAGAAGAAAATGCCCCGACTGCGGCAAGTATGAAGTACTATTGAGTTACCATCACGAGGAAGTAGAACATCTCAATGAAAAACCAAACGGTCTTCAGTGTGGTTCATATATGCACGCGGTGCATTACTGAACCATCCAATACAAACCTATCTTCATTCATGCGATGATGCTGACGACCCACATAATCGTCTAAATAATGAATTAATACAGAAGAAACAGCGCCGTCTGCGGCGAGTTTGCAATACCATTGAGTTACCATAAACGACGAAGTAGAATATCTCAGTCAAAAACCAAACGGTCTACAGTGTGGTTCATATATGCACGCGGTGCATTATTGAACCATCCAATACAAACCAATCTTCATTCATGCGATGACGCTGACGACCCACATAATCGTCTAAATAATGAATTAATAGAGAAGAAAAAGCGCCGTCTGCAGCGAGTATGCAGTACCATTGAGTTACCATAAATGAGGAAGTAGAACATCTCAGTCAAAAACCAAACGGTCTTCACTGTGGTTCATATATGCACGCGGTGCATTATTGAACCATCCGATACAAACCAATCTTGTTTCATGCGATGATGATGACGATCAACAGTATCGTCTAAATTATGACGTAATGCAGAAGAAAATGCCCCGACTGCGGCAAGTATGAAGTACTATTGAGTTACCATCACGAGGAAGTAGAACATCTCAATGAAAAACCAAACGGTCTTCAGTGTGGTTCATATATGCACGCGGTGCATTACTGAACCATCCAATACAAACCTATCTTCATTCATGCGATGATGCTGACGACCCACATAATCGTCTAAATAATGAATTAATACAGAAGAAACAGCGCCGTCTGCGGCGAGTTTGCAATACCATTGAGATACCATAAACGACGAAGTAGAATATCTCAGTCAAAAACCAAACGGTCTACAGTGTGGTTCATATATGCACGCGGTGCATTATTGAACCATCCAATACAAACCTATCTTCATTCATGCGATGATGCTGACGACCAACATAATCGTCTAAATAATGAATTAATACAGAAGAAACAGCGCCGTCTGCGGCGAGTTTGCAATACCATTGAGTTACCATAAACGAGGAAGTAGAACATCTCAATGAAATACCAAGCGGTCTTCTGTGTGGTTCATATATGCACGCGATGCATTATTGAACCATCCAATACAAACCAATCTTCATTCAAGCGATGGTGCTGACGACCCACATAATAGTCTAAATAATGAATTTATACAGAACAAACAGCGCCGTCTGCTGCGAGTATGCAGTACCATTGAGTTACCATAAACGAGGAAGTAGAATATCTCAGTCAGAAACCAAACGGTCTACAGTGTGGTTCATATATGCACGCGGTGCATTATTGAACCATCCAATACAAACCTATCTTCATTCATGCGGTGATACTGACGACCCACATAATCGTCTAAATAATGAATTAATACAGAAGAAACAGCGCCGTCTGCGGCGAGTTTGCAATACCATTGAGTTACCATAAACGAGGAAGTAGAACATCTCAATGAAAAACCAAGCGGTCTTCTGTGTGGTTTATATACGCAGGCAGTGCATTATTGAACCATCCAATACAAACCAATCTTCATTCAAGCGATGGTGCTGACGACCCACATAATAGTCTAAATAATGAATTTATACAGAACAAACAGCGCCGTCTGCTGCGAGTATGCAGTACCATTGAGTTACCATAAACGAGGAAGTAGAATATCTCAGTCAAAAACCAAACGGTCTACAGTGTGGTTCATATATGCACGCGGTGCATTATTGAACCATCCAATACAAACCTATCTTCATTCATGCGGTGATACTGACGACCCACATAATCGTCTAAATAATGAATTAATACAGAAGAAACAGCGCCGTCTGCGGGGAGTATGCAGTACCGTTGAGCTACCATAAACATGGAAGTAGAACATCTCAATGAAAAACCAAACGGTCTTCAGTGTGGTGTCATATATGCACGCGGTGCATTATTGAACCATCCGATACACACCAATCTTCTTTCATGCGATGATGCTGACGACCCACATAATCGTCTAAATAATGAATTAATACAGAAGAAACAGCGCCGTCTGCGGCGAGTTTGCAATACCATTGAGTTACCATAAACGAGTAAGTAGAACATCTCAATGAAATACCAAGCGGTCTTCTGTGTGGTTCATATATGCACGCGGTGCATTATTGAACCATCCAATACAAACCAGCCTTCTTTTATGCGATGATGATGACGATCAACAGTATCGTCTAAATTATGCCGTAATACATAATAAAATGCCCCGACTGCGGCGAGTATGATGGACTATTGAGTTACCATACACGAGGAAGCAGAACATCTCAATGAAAAACCAAGCGGTCTTCTGTGTGGTTTATATATGCACGCAGTGCATTATTGAACCATCCAATACAAACCAATCTTCATTCAAGCGATGGTGCTGACGACCCACATAATCGTCTAAATAATGAATTTATACAGAACAAACAGCGCCGTCTGCGGCGAGTATACAGTACCGTTGAGCTACCATAAACGAGGAAGTAGAACATCTCAATGAAAAACCAAACGGTCTTCAGTGTGGTTCATATATGCACGCGGTGCATTATTGAACCATCCGATACAAACCAATCTTCTTTCATGCGATGATGATGACGATCAACAGTATCGTCTAAATTATGACGTAATGCAAAATAAAATGCCCCGACTGCGGCAAGTATGAAGTACTATTGAGTTACCATACACGAGGAAGTAGAACATCTCAATGAAAAACCAAACGGTCTTCAGTTTGGTTCATATATGCACGCGGTGCATTATTGAACCATCTAATACAAACTTATCTTCATTCATGCGATGATGCTGACGACCCACATAAACGCCTAAATAATGAATTAATACAGAAGAAACAGCGCCGTCTGCGGCGAGTATGCAGTACCATTGAGTTACCATACACGAGGAAGTAGAACATCTCAATGAAAAACCAAACGGTCTTCAATTTGGTTCATATATGCACGCGGTGCATTATTGAACCATCTAATACAAACTTATCTTCATTCATGCGATGATGCTGATGACCCACATAAACGTCTAAATAATGAATTAATACAGAAGAAACAGCGCCGTCTGCGGCGAGTATGCAGTACCATTGAGTTACCATAAACAAGGAAGTATAATATCTCAGTCAAAAACCAAACGGTCTACAGTGTGGTTCATATATGCACGCGGTGCATTATTGAGCCATCCAATACAAACCTATCTTCATTCATGCGATGATGCTGACGACCCACATAATCGTCTAAATAATGAATTAATACAGAAGAAACAGCGCCGTCTGCGGCGAGTTTGCAATACCATTGAGTTACCATAAACGAGGAAGTAGAACATCTCAATGAAAAACCAAGCGGTCTTCTGTGTGGTTCATATATGCACGCGGTGCATTATTGAACCATCCGATACAAACCAATCTTGTTTCATGCGATGATGATGACGATCAACAGTATCGTCTAAATTATGACGTAATGCAGAAGAAAATGCCCCGACTGCGGCAAGTATGAAGTACTATTGAGTTACCATCACGAGGAAGTAGAACATCTCAATGAAAAACCAAACGGTCTTCAGTGTGGTTCATATATGCACGCGGTGCATTACTGAACCATCCAATACAAACCTATCTTCATTCATGCGAGGATGCTGACGACCCACATAATAGTCTAAATAATGAATTTATACAGAACAAACAGCGCCGTCTGCTGCGAGTATGCAGTACCATTGAGTCACCATAAACGAGGAAGTAGAATATCTCAGTCAAAAACCAAACGGTCTACAGTGTGGTTCATATATGCACGCGGTGCATTACTGAACCATCCAATACAAACCTATCTTCATTCATGCGATGATGCTGACGACCCACATAATAGTCTAAATAATGAATTTATACAGAACAAACAGCGCCGTCTGCTGCGAGTATGCAGTACCATTGAGTCACCATAAACGAGGAAGTAGAATATCTCAGTCAAAAACCAAACGGTCTACAGTGTGGTTCATATATGCACGCGGTGCATTATTGAACCATCCAATACAAACCTATCTCCATTCATGCGGTGATACTGACGACCCACATAATCGTCTAAATAATGAATTAATACAGAAGAAACAGCGCCGTCTGCGGGGAGTATGCAGTACAGTTGAGCTACCATAAACATGGAAGTAGAACATCTCAATGAAAAACCAAACGGTCTTCAGTGTGGTTCATATATGCACGCGGTGCATTATTGAACCATCCGATACACACCAATCTTCTTTCATGCAATGATGCTGACGACCCACATAATCGTCTAAATAATGAATTAATACAGAAGAAACAGCGCCGTCTGCGGCGAGTTTGCAATACCATTGAGTTACCATAAACGAGGAAGTAGAACATCTCAATGAAATACCAAGCGGTCTTCTGTGTGGTTCATATATGCACGCGGTGCATTATTGAACCATCCAATAGAAACCAATCTTCTTTTATGCGATGATGATGACGATCAACAGTATCGTCTAAATTATGACGTAATACATAATAAAATGCCCCGACTGCGGCGAGTATGATGGACTATTGAGTTACCATACACGAGGAAGCAGAACATCTCAATGAAAAACCAAGCGGTCTTGTGTGTGGTTTATATATGCACGCAGTGCATTATTGAACCATCCAATACAAACCAATCTGCATTCAAGCGATGGTGCTGACGACCCACATAATCGTCTAAATAATGAATTTATACAGAACAAACAGCCCCGTCTGCGGCGAGTATACAGTACCGTTGAGCTACCATAAACGAGGAAGTAGAACATCTCAATGAAAAACCAAACGGTCTTCAGTGTGGTTCATATATGCACGCGGTGCATTACTGAACCATCCGATACAAACCAATCTTCTTTCATGCGATGATGATGACGATCAACAGTATCGTCTAAATTATGACGTAATGCAAAATAAAATGCCCCGACTGCGGCAAGTATGAAGTACTATTGAGTTACCATACACGAGGAAGTAGAACATCTCAATGAAAAACCAAACGGTCTTCAATTTGGTTCATATATGCACGCGGTGCATTATTGAACCATCTAATACAAACTTATCTTCATTCATGCGATGATGCTGACGACCCACATAAACGTCTAAATAATGAATTAATACAGAAGAAATAGCGCTGTCTGTGGCGAGTTTGCAATACCATTGACTTACCATAAACGAGGAAGTAGAATATCTCAGTCAAAAACCAAACGGTCTACAGTGTGGTTCATATATGCACGCGGTGCATTATTGAACCATCCAATACAAACCAATGTTCATTCATGCGATGATGATGGCGATCAACAGTGTCGTCTAAATTATGACGTAATGCAGAATAAAATGCCCCGACTGCGGCAAGTATGAAGTACTATTGAGTTACCATACACGAGGAAGTAGAACATCTCAATGAAAAACCAAACGGTCTTCAGTGTGGTGTCATATATGCACGCGGTGCATTATTGAACCATCCGATACACACCAATCTTCTTTCATGCGATGACGCTGACGACCCACATAATCGTCTAAATAATGAATTAATAGAGAAGAAAAAGCGCCGTCTGCAGCGAGTATGCAGTACCATTGAGTTCCCATAAACGAGGAAGTAGAACATCTCAGTCAAAAACCAAACGGTCTACAGTGTGGTTCATATATGCACGCGGTGCAGTATTGAACCATCCAATAGAAACCAATCTTCTTTTATGCGATGATGATGACGATCAACAGTATCGTCTAAATTATGACGTAATGCATAATAAAATGTCCCGAGTGCGGCAAGTATGAAGTACTATTCAGTTACCATA